>NC_046381.1:32099428-32275649 GCF_011125445.2 Fundulus heteroclitus | reverse complement strand
TTCTTATGGGTTATTCTTCCAAATGCGTTTTTACTGTTAAAGTTTGATTCGCTTCTCCTCCTACAATTTTTCTCCGATTTCAACCATTCAACTTTTAAAACTATTCAGCTTCTTCTGGAATGGATGGCTATGTCTTTTTGTACTTTTAACTCTTCAACTTTTTTAAAATATTCAGCTTTTTCTGCAAATTTTCAGCTTTTTTTTCTCCCATAGGAAAATGAATGTAATTCACTAAAATTCCGCTCATTTCAGCTGCTTTTTGACAGCTTACTGCTTCAGCCTACTTTCAGCTAGAAACGCCATTCAACTTTTAAAATGTAGTGATATCTTTCAGCTAGTATGGTCTATTTCAGCTTTTTCATATCTTTTACCATTTTCATATAGTACCTCCTTAAAATAATTTTGGCTTTTCAAGAAATTCAGCAAATAACATGCGTTGCTCTGGTCGCAAGTGGCAGTTGAGTGTAGAGTGCACACTCTAGAAATTCAACAAATTCTTCTTCTCCGAACAACTTCTTCTCACTCGCACTATTTTCAACTATCCACATAAATTATACATCAAAAACGTAGGAATTTTTGTCCGGATTCAGGAAATGTAACCCTCATTGGTGTAGCATTTATAGATTTTTCGCAAATCACCTCAGAGCGACACAAACCCGAAACCTCCCCCATTCATTTCCTATGGAGCGGTTTTTGAAAAATGACGTCTGAAAATCCAAACATCACACGTTTTCCACATCGTCGCTACTCCTAAACCGTTTGATGTACAGGCATGAGACTTTCACATATGAATGTCCCAACCCTTCTGGCACTCACAAAAAAGGAATTTTGTGGATAACTGTTACGGTTTTTCCGCAGGAACAATTTGTTCGGGAGTAGCGAATTTGCAAAATCCTGAAGACGCTTTGGACCTCCATCACCCCAAATGATCCACTTTTTTACATCGTCGCTGTGCCTACACCGATTTTTGTACAAACATAAAAATGAGCAACATAGTCCTCAAAAGCCTGCTGATACTCACAGTGAAATAATTGTTTTGATATCTCTTATACTTTTTCAGCTAGAGCGATTTGTTCGGGACTGTTTTTAGAGGATTTTGCAAATTCCTTAAAAACCCCCTTTAGATCATCATTTTTTACGCCTTTATTAAACTTTTTCCAGCAAAAAACGATAGCTTTCTTCTTCCCCTATCCGTTACGAACTAAACGCAGAAAAAATTACGTCTCTACCATTCAGGGATCAGGAGATATGAAGCGTTTGTTCGGGGCAAAGTTCTCCATTATAATCCAATGGGACTTATTGTGAGCAAAGTCTCTGCACTTCGGCAGACTGGCCGCTGCAGGTGTGTCAGTGAGTTTCCGTGACGACGGAACTCTGAGGGCCAGAGGGAGAGGATCAATTGAGATAGAATGGCAACTTTCGACGCTCACCGCAGTTGCTGTGATTAATGTAGGAATCTGAAATTCGCACAGTCACTTCCTCTTGACATTTTCAAATTTTCAAGTGACTTTCAGCTATGTGTCATTTTTCTGTCCAATTTTGGATTTCACATGCTTTCCTATTGGGCCTTTGCTTCCAACAGGACCTGGCATGATGCCCAGACACGACCCAATTGGCCAATACAGCACCACCCACTGTGGGAAATGGCGCTACTGACCATTTTGGTCAAATATTGAGTTCTGGGCCCAGATGTGGTGAGGCTGAGTTGCTAAAGGAGGCCAATCTGACCCATGAACTTTGGGTGACGTTTGGCGACATTAAGTATTGGCACCCCTATTTGAGGCACTTCCCAGTACAGGATTTGGACCAACTGACAGAGTACAATCACCAGGTGATCCTGAGCACAACCATGTTAGCGGCTAATGGTTAGCATGTTGCTAATTGGAAGTAGCTCTAGGAAGCTCGGACAAACTTCTGCTTTACAGAGTCTGTACCTCCTTTATACAGATTGCTCCACAATAAGTTTGGGCCTCGTCACGTAAAGCATCTCCAAGTTAGGAGGTGTCAAACATCCAATGCTTTTCAATGGGGGCGAAACCCCTTATACTCCCTAGAAATGCAGGCCCACATATGGCTACAGTACATTAAAGTTTGAAATTCTACTTCTGCTTTGTTAAACGATTCAGTGTTTAGAATTAGTTAGGAAATGTTTGGTGCCTTTCCCTCAGTTTTTTCTTCTAATCATTCAGCTATTGTTCTTTCATGTTCAAATTCTTCAACTCTTTCAAATTCTTCAACTTTTTCAACTTCTTCAACTTTTTCAACTTCTTCAATGCTTTTCAGCTATTTTTTCTCTTCTTCAAAGATCTTCTGCATCTTTTGCTCAATCATTCAGCCATCTGCATTCACAGTGCATTTTCGCAGGAAATGCAAATTTTTCTAGTTACCATTAAAAATGTTATATCGTGGATGAAAATTTAGCTGTCAGTCATTGATCTAACTCAGAATCTATAATTAATAAGAAGAATAATCAAGTAATTCTTGAAATCTATATAACATCCATTATTTTAATGTTTTTTGTTTTTGTTTTTGTTTTTTATTTAAAAGGAAAATTTGAGAAAAATGCAAACACACTGGCACTAAAATTTCCAAAATGTTAATTTTGGCTGAACTGGTTTTAAGGACCAACATGTTTGTTTATGTCAATAACATCATTCCAAGCTGTTTTCTTTATCCTTAGGGATGAATGTGTTAGGATTTTAAACATCCTCTCGAGGGTCAAAAGATTGAGATGAATCTATTTATATAGCTGAGCCAAACATTTATTTGACATTTCTGCACATGATGTATGAGATTAAAGTTGTGGGCAGAGATCACCTGCTTAAACCAAGACATAATATTTTCTTGAAGAAATGACCTATCGATGCTAGCTAACTATTGTTCCTCATCCTCCCAAGTTAGCTATCAACATGGGGCCTGAAATAGAAATGATTTAAGGATACAAAGTTGTAGTTGTAGCACACACACACATTAGGAGGAATGTGCTCTTCAGCAGATTATCCAAGGACACTTCCGCGAGTGGATTGGAGAAGCTAGGGACAGCGTTCCTGCCATACGTCTTACATTGTCACAGGTAAAAACACCAGCAGATTTATTTGTTGTCTCCGTCTTTTAGGGATATTTAGTACTTGCAGGTTTGGAGATAAACAAGTCAGCGATCGCGCCGCATCCGTGTCTGTTTGACAAGTAATTAAGGCCATTAGTATGTACAGTTGGTCCTCTGTATATTTGTTTATGTCAGCCCTGCTCCCCGGAGCCCGCTGCGGTGTGATGGTATAATTCACCGCGTTTGCCTCCTTCCCGGAAGCTGCCGCTCGGAACAACACGTTTCATTGGAAAGCAGTCATGAGATATGAATGAGTCACTTTCAGCTGGGCAGAGGTATCTGCTGAGCGGAAAGGAGGGAGCAAGACAGAGAGAGAGAGAGAGAGGCCTTTCTTCGGCAATGATGATTATCATCTGATTGCTGCAGCAACCAGATGATGTTGATGTACAAACAACAACCTTAATGCTTATTTATTGAATCTGCCAGAGCCAGCAGAGAGAAATGCAGAACTGGATTAGATTACAGCTTTTTTGACCAATTAGCTTTAGCATTGTTTGATTCAATTTGAACAGGGGACTGCGGGGGGTCGGGATAAATCAAAAGTGTCCGCTCAAGTGTTTACTCTCTGATAATATCCATTATATAAGCTCGGCAAAATGCGCCGCTGCGTTAATGGTCACGGCGGTGGAAAAGGCACAATGGAGCTCGACAAAGGCGAGGGCACAAAGGGTTACGAAGGGAAACAAGGGGTTTCGGGATAGGATTTCCTTTAGATAGGGAAAGAAAACACGTGCGGTTTGGGGACAGAGGGAGGCCGGCCGCGGGGAAGAACTTCTGTGAAAAGGAAATGCCGATGACACACACGTCAAATAAATGACATAGCTGTCCAAAGTTCACCGGCGTACACCGGCGAGTGAGATCATGGTGGGCAGGATTTGTTACTCCGGCAACAACAGGCAGTTAGCTGGCTCACTATCTGTGTCCTAATGTACAGACAGGCGCTGAGTCAACAAAGCCGGTGTTTGGAGTCAACCTTTAAAAGTCACGACCTTAGCGAAACGTGCGGCGGAGCTGATGTGTTTCCTATACAGCACGGACAACTAAAGTTCACACTCTGCATTAGCTGCTGGCTGATCAGCTTTCCTGACAAAACTACAATTATGATAAAGGAGCACCTCACAGGAAGGATAAGGATTTTTCAAAGTTCATTCTTTATTGAGCCATAAACTTTGCTACATGACACTTATCCCGTGTAAGGGACCTGGGCAAGGAAGCGGAATCATAACGTGACGAACAAAGGCTTACTCATTCTGCAGCGCTGCTCAAAGTTTCTTTTAAACAGTGTTTCACAACAGTGCAAACTTTACACAGCGGACCCTGGGAAGACAGGTTTTCATATCTCACTTTTCATTTCTGTTTGCTTTATTGCCAGGAGCTCCAACCCCAAGTCTGTTACCTTTGACTGAAACTGATCTGTGACCCAAATCTGCTGCAATCAGTGTTAGATCAAGGACGGGGTTGGTAGGATAAGCAGGGAGAGGAGGGACTTTGTTCACAGTTGGGTGAGGGCAAAGATCCCCCGGGCAGAGGCTTGCCACTCCGGTCAGTGGCTCACAGACTTGAACTCAGAAAGCACTGAGGGAGGTGACTAAGGTCACATGGGAAAACATAGAAAATAATAACCCTCATTTTTTTCTTTTCTTGTTTTTATCAGACAAATTCATACAAAATATATATTTATAAAACATTTCAATGACTCTTTAACACTTTGTCACACTACAATCACAGACTTCGATGTATTTTTACCGGCATTTTACGTGACGGGCCGAAACAAAGTAGTGCATAACTGTGAAGTGGGAGGAATTTCATACACGTTTTCTTCTCTTTTACAAACAAACATTGGTACATTTGTATTTATACTATGTAGATTCACCTTTCGTTGCAGTTTATTTGCAGTTTTAAGCACCTTCTTTGAAAAATAGCTCTAACTCAGCCATTAGATCAAGAGTATCTATGAACATCATTTTTTAAGTCTGGCTACAAATGTGCTATTAAGGTCTGGACTTTGACTAGACCATTGCCACATGAACAGCTAGATCCATCCTACCATCATTAACGCAGCGCAATCCCCCCAGCATGATGTTGCCATCACTATGTGGACCTGATGTCTTTCAGGAGACAGTTTTCTGCCACTCATTGGGTTTTGCATGGAGTTTAACTCTGGTTTTATCTAACCAGAGTTCATCTCTTACACATGTTTGTTGTTTCTCCATTCATGAATTGTGGCACATTCTAGACAAATTTATTTAGGCTTTCTTTCAGTGAAGGGAGTAGAAACACGGTGGGTTTTTTTATTTCTATTTGTTTGTAGACAGGGACACAAAAGATCCGTGTTTAAATCAGATTAGATTTTAGGCAGATACAGAAGTAAGATTAAGCAAACATTTAAGTATTAATGGATCTGATGATAAATAAAACTGAAAGAAAACACCCAGCAGACCAAGACCCTGGAGATCCGGGACAGTTTTACCATCTAGTTAATCAGGGCTTTTCGTCAGTGCTGTACAGCATGTAAGGCATGCCTTGTCTTAATTAAAAACCAGTTCTGATAACAAACTAGTTTTTTTGGCAGCACATGTGGCTGGGTTACAGGCTCCTCTAGCAGTTAAATATCTATTTCTACATATAAAACCTCAAGGGCATGTTGTTGCTCATGTGGACAACTTAGCATAGCTGCATGTCAACACATTGGAAAAAAGTGCTTCCAGCAGTATGATGGAAACAAATTATTCTGTGAAGCTGAGAACACATAATTGAATCCATGCCAAGTGAGACAACAACGCTGCCTGTGACAGTGGCGGCCAAAAGATTACAGCTGTTTTTTGTTTTGTTTTTTTTCTTTCTTTCTGTCGGACCGGCTCTGAAACTATGACTCAGACGGCATTGCTTCCATTCATGCATGAGGAATCCATCTGTGTGCTGTCCACAACTGGGTGATAGGTGATGCTGTAAAAAAAAAAAGAGTCTGCAAATTCCACATTCAGCCCAGCGCGTTCACGGTCAGGGCAACCTGATCGTATCCCCCCCTGCTATTCTCCTCATTCCCTCCCTGCTCGTTTCTCTCCCACACCCTAGAGTGTACAATGAAGGCATCCTAGCTCCCTAATCAGTGGGTCAGACCTGTGTTTATGTCCTGGCCCCAATAAACGGCAACACAGAAACAGCCAGAGAGCGCTGGTTCCCACAGGAGTTGGCAGAGCAAAAAAAAATAAAAAATCAAATGCTTAACATTCCTCCACCGTCTATAATAGTAGTAGCCTTTAGTGCGGAGTTGGCATCGGCGGAGGGAAAAACAATTTGCAGACCCTGAATGCGCCACCCCGTGTGAGACAATGACCATTGAACTGTCCTGACGATTTTCCAGCGCTTTTAAAGATCTACTCCCGAAATCTCTCCCTGCGTGACGGCAACGTCCAAACAAAGCGCCACTTGAAATCTTTGGCCAGCGAAACGTCCATTAGTGGATGTGAATGAAACTGGGTTTGTGTGTTTGTGTGTGTGTGTGTGTGTGTGTGGGGGGGGGGGGGGGGGGGGTATTTGGGGTTTGTTTTCCAACAAATGTTGCTGGAGACTGTTTGTTTCATTGGAGCTCAGAAAGTCCTGAGGGCACGGCAGGAATGTCTTAGAATCCCTGAAACTGTAGCTATTCATATGAGTGATAACCTCAAGGCTAAGTGACACAGCCTCCATGGTCACAGATGATTGTCTATTGTCAAAACACGAGCAGCACACACAAGCTGCTCGCTCACATGCACCGCTGGTGTTTTAGCCTACAGCGCTCTTTAAAAAGCCAGAGGGGTGGGCCTTTTTTTAAAGTGCTGGTTCTAAGCAAAAGATTGCAATTCTTTTGTTTACATTCAAGAATCCAAGATCTAAAGGTGAACTAGAATGAGAAAAACCACTTTGTGCCGTTGTGCAATTGTGCTAAGAATTATATAGCACTACCTTATACACAATTCTGTAGATTCTGATTAAAATAACACAACCGTACTGCTACTCAATTCCAATTACTTTTATGTGATACATTTTGCTCATTTCAGGAACAAATATGGGAGCACAAATATCTACTTAAAAATTTTGTACCCTACACCCCAACTACCAAAAACTTGCATTGGTACTAGCCTTGCTAAAACTGAAATATTATTATTTTTGGCATAGTATAGTTGGCTAAAATAGGGCCTTTTGGTCTAATACACTCTAACTAGGCCAGGACTCCATTGAAAAAGATGTTTTGAATCACAATTGGACTATATCCTGGTTAAGCAAAGGTTAAATAACACTCAGGCTTAACACAACTATCCATCCATTCATTATCTATACCCTCTATCCTGCAGGGTTGCAGGTTAACACAACTAGTAAAAGAAAAAAATCCTGCTGACTTGCATTGGCAGGAGTACTGTAAGAAAACTAAACTCCAATGATTTTCACCTGTTGAAGCTACCTAAATTCACAGAAAATGGCCTTAAAATATATCAGAATTTTCTTGCTGGACATGTTGTATCGCACACCCATGCTAATACAAACTGAACAGAACTAGTGGGGGAGAAAAATCATGTAAGTGAAAACAGACAGCCAATTATTTTGGTACATGTTATACAATTTACATATACAATACATCTTCTTCCTGCTAAATTTGTCTTCTACCCTAGTGACCAGAAAGAAATGAGCTTATACTAAACGAATATCTTCCAGAGAATTTTATTTCTATCACCTTGACTACCCGACCTGATCCAGTAATGCAAAAGTTTTCTGCTAGCTCGAAATCGTAGCAGTTGTGCTAAAACTGGATTATTGTTAGATTGTAATAATAATAATAATAATAATAATAATAATAATAATAATAATAATAATAATAATACACCAAACTTAAACAGCGCTTTTTTGGACACTCAAAGATGCTTTCCATCAAAAAAATAAAAAAATATATGAAAAATCACACTACAGAAAAGCAAGTTTAAATAGGTGGGCTTTGAGATGAGATTTACATTACATTGTACATTAAAGTTAGCGCATTTAAATAATAAAATAATTTAAAACATACCTGGATCTCTTTTGAAATTGTGTATCCTGATAGAACTCACGCAGGCACAGGGAAAGCATGCAAACGCCATGCCTTAAGACATCAGGCCGGGAATCGAACCTACGAGCTTCTTACCACTGACACAATTCCTACCAGCTGCTCCCCTGCACAGTCCATCCACACTTTTTTTTAATTTTATTAAAGAGTGCATGTTTACTCCTGTTATCATTGCACGGAAAGAAGCACAACACCGAGATAAGGGTTTTACATCTCGCAAGAACCGTGCAACTCTTTACAAAACGGACTCTTTTAATTATGTTTGGGTTATTAATGCAAATGAGTCAGTTAGCAAACCTAAGCGAATTTCAAAGGTCAGCGGGGATTTACATTAAATTATAATCAACTGTCCCATTTTAATAGAGAAACTAAACAGCAGCCGGGGCTGAAATCTGAGACAGCCGCGGAGGACCTACCTGGCTCGTCCATCTCAAACCGAGATGAATCCGTTTTTGCTGTGTTCGAGTGCAAGTGTGATCAGCAAAGAACCTCTATCATACTGGAGGTGAGCATTATTGATTTCTTCACCCCGGTATATCAGCAAACTGATATATTGGCCTGCTCTGAATGCGAGCGCACAAACCAATTCAGAACCTTCCATCACCAAGCATCACAAGAGCATCCTGACTGATTGCCGCGGCCCATGCATGTCCGTTCAAGCAAAACACACACATAAACACACTCTCCGCGGCCCACTCTTCATCCCCAAGGTCAAGATGTGCCGGGGGAGTGCAGGCTCCTCGCCGGCGGCCCGATGGCTCTGACACGCCGCGACCCATTGTGCACACATTTTGATCTGTCCCCAGACGTGGCCGCCGCGCGGAAGGCCAGTTTCGCACTAGACCATCGATGCATTTCAATGAGAGGATCTCGCGATGATGTTTTGTTTTTTTTGTGTGTGGAGGGGTGCGAGCGGGGGGCGGGGCAGAAGGGGGTGATGATGAGAGGCTAGGCATCTTCAGGCCAGACAACTCTCCGCCACGTGCAGTGTGTAATCCAAAACCAGCCCAATGATTATCTCCCCTCCCCACAAGCGCTGACTCAATTCTGATTTATGATTCGAATGAACATTGATTTTCCAGGAGAGCCCATCCCCTTCCCTCTCTCTTTCCTTCCATTTCTCCTTTTAACAAAGGAGTGAATGATGTATGTGCATTGATTTTCAATCAATTATTTTTATTCTCATTTTATTTAAGCTTGGACAAATTTTCTGTGGCCCCCGCCGGAGAGCAATGGATCTCTATCAATATCTCTCTGTACCTCATTACTAACTGGCCTTCTGGTAGTAAGCAGGCGAATAATGAATTCATCTGAGGGTGAGCCATGCTTAAACATCGAGCGCACGTGAATCTGTATGAGCATCCTCCCTCTGACACTGAAGTTAGGTAAATGAAAAATCTAAATTCATTGCTCCACATTTGTCTTCATCTTGAAATCAGCTCAAGCTTGATTACTATTTTGAAGTTATAAAAAACTTAATTATATATATATATATATATATATATATATATATATATATATATATATATATATATATATATATATATATAATCGAAATAGCTTTAACCTTCCTTTTCCAGCACTTTATTTAGGGTTCTTACTCCAAAGAAAGTGTCGGAGTGGCCCCTCCCTCACCTGTTGCTGATCACTGCCGTTCAGTTGGCTGAGGGAAGGCTTCTACGTGTTTCCCTCGCTCACAAGAAAGATAAATCACCTCTTTGGAAATATTTCCAGCAGAGAAACTAGAGGAAAGTCCATCTATCACTTTTAGAAATGTAATGCAGCTCTGTTACTACAGTTGGCAACGTTAAATTGCAGTTTCTTCCTAAGTTAGTTGGCGTTTATTCTGTTTTGTGTTTGAAATGTTCTTCTATGTTGTATGTGCCTAAATACATTGGAAAGCATTGACGTAAGTGAGTCGACACTGTATTTTATGTTTTAGCAGTAATGGGGATTTTTGCTGCTTTTCTGTCTTAAGGGTCAGGAGGTGTACGCAGTGTGCATGCCTCAGGTCATCTAGAAGTGAACAAGGAGCAGGATTTAGTTTCTACGCGCCTCAGCTCTGGAACAAACTGCCTGAAAACATGAAATTTGCAACAACAGAAAAGCAACACAAAAAAAAAAAAGAAAACAGCTGTTGGATTCTTTGAATCACGACTGCAGAAATCATCACGGTCAAAGGAGACTTCCCCTTTATTTGTCTCGTGGTTCAGCTTTTTTTTGTGGTGTATCTTGCTTTTTATGTAATTTGGTGTTTATCTTATCTTTCTTGGTTTTGCATTTTGCATCACCCTGTGCAAATGTTGCTAACCTGCCTTGTCGAGGAAACCGAATACTTGAACTGAATCAAAGAGTGATTCAGCAAACGTTTAGTTTAGCAGTTATCGCAGCTCTGTTAGTTTTCATGTTTTCCCCTCAAACAGATTTATTCGTCTTCCTCCGAACCGTATGTGATCGAGAGCCCATAAAAGGTGAGATAAGGTTAAAATTGATTTATCGTAGTCAGATTTGCTTTATTTCAAAACAAATCATGGCATGTATGGACATTTTCTTCGCCACCGTACAGGTTTTCAGCAAAATTTTACACGGGGCAAAACCTCAACAGCACTTTTCTTTGAAAGATAAACATGTTAAATAATGAATTAATCACGTTTAGTCCAGATTTTTTTCCCCCATGCAACAAAATGAGTCTGACACACTGGGGAGAATCCGTAATTCACATTTTGTTGTATGACATCGCTGAGAAGCCTCATCCGTCTTCCAAAGCCCATATTAAAACCGCACACACACACACAAAAAAAAAAGTGTTTCCTTGCTACCCAGAAAAGGCCTTTCAGAACAACTCACTGATTGGCTTGACAGTGATGCATTCAAATGGGTCATCCTGTAATTGTTCTTTCCTGTGGCTACTGGCCGAGCTGGAATTACATAACGATGATAAAGCTGGGGACCTGGCCTTCCAAGATAAAAGCTGCCACGCTGGGCCACGTGCATTCTCGGGACGCTTCTTCTGAGAGGTCCTCTGAAGGAAGTGATTATGGTGGAGCTGCCCGCTAATGCTCCGCCGGGACCGGAGCAGTCAGTCTGTTATTCATCAAACCCGTGCAGTTGTAAGCTCTCGCAGCTCTGGAAAACGGATGAATGAGGAGCGGGCATGTTATTTTGTGATGACATTTCACACAGCGACAAAAGACATTTTAACCACTCTTCTATGCGGACACCCCAAAGAAAGCGCCCGCCTGGTCCTGGACGGACATAATGGACGGCCCCCAGTCCGTAACATAAAAGCAGTGCGGAGTGTCTTTTTCCAGGGCTGCTGAGAGGGCAGCTCCAGGCTTCAAAAGACATCCCACTGCCATATGATCAAATCAGATGCTGAGGGTGACCAATATGACCTTGCAACCGGGAGCAGCACAAAGGGCGCTCAGTTGTCTGCTCAGCCAGGCAACAGCAAAAAAACACACTGCCACTCAGGAAACAATGGCGCTCCTGTGTCCGAGCGTTGTTTATCTCATGAGCGAATGGCGTGCCAGGCCGCGGCGCAGCTCCGCGCTTATGAAATAGCTGCCGGAAGAGATGCCGCCATGGCACACGAGCACTTTCTGCAAAAGAGGAAATGATAAGAATGAGTCGGGGTGACGTAGGCCCAAAGGCAAACATGCTCTTGGAATGCTACAGGAATGAAGCGCTACCCGTGAGAGAATGGGACGGAGGGATCACCCAGCTGTAAAGGAATTCCGGCTGTTGCAATCCGACTATGAAGCAAATGTTCCTACTTTTGCTTTGATAAGCATCAGAGGCGTGTGTCATGGTTAAACATGACTCACCTTTGAGTTTATTCCTCCTATTCGATCTTTCAATCAGTTCATATTCAGAGCGGTCCCAAAGGCACAACGGCTCACAGGTCAAATACCCCCGACGAGGTGCAGACCTGTTTTTCTTCTGTCGGTTTTTTTAGGATGAAGCCCGTTTTTATGTGTCAACCTGGACCTGTTTCAACCTGAAAGGGCTGTCAGTGAGGCTGTGGGAATGGTGGAAACAATAACAGATTTGTTTCACCACCGGGTCTACTATCATGTTCACAGCCCAAGTATAGTAAAAACATTACGCAATATTCTTGGAATTGGTGACAAACATGTAGAACGGACCAATAACTATACGGCAGAGCTAAACGACGCAACCGGCTGAAGTTGTATCGTTTAGCTACGGGCTCTCTTACGTTTGACTGAAATTTGACTTGAAGTGTCAGTAATGGGTTTCAAGGTTTATTAGGGGCATAAGCATGCAACCGGCTCTCAGGGGCGCATGATACACAATGTTGGGGAGATGAACACAAGAATATCCTCCTAGTTTTTTATTTCATGAATCCCAAACTGCGTGTTTGCAATCAGCTTACAACATCCAAGTCCAACTTTGACCAGTCACTACTGAGCTATTAATGCTCATCGAACTCTAAAGTTGAGGAAATTTTACAAAATACATAGAAGTTTTCAATTTGCGCGCTTTCTTAAACAGCATAAAGTCTCCAGCTATGTTTTAAATAATCAGTTGGATGTAAAATCGTTTAAATTCAAAGTTTAATCACACTAAATTCTATAGTTTTTGTTGTTAGCGATGATCAAAGGCAGTCCCGACTCACAATAGGAGGTGTGAAATTGCCCTTTGGTGTAGCGTCACACGGAAACGTCCGAGCGGATGACCAAATTAGTTGTTAGCAGCTAAGGTTTAGCCACTCCAGGTATTCTCACGGTGACTCACAACTTGTTTGTATCTTTTCTGGCACGTAGCCATCGTTTCTTTATTCTCTACGCCGCCGCAGTCTCTTCGAGGTGTTTGTAACTGAGTGTTGTCAGCCAACCCGATGACATGTTTATTACCTGACTCTGTCAACATGAGCATGAACAAGAGCTTATTATTTACCTGATTTATTTATTACTCAAAATAAGTCCCAGACACAGATAGAGGGTGTAAAGCTCAAAGCTCTCACGTCCACATCAGCGATCATAGTAACAAATTAGGACTTATTTCGCAAGACAAATAAATCACACAACGACAGACAAACTCCACTTTCATGAAAAATATCGTAAGGTTTCAATACCGCAAGATCTTCCTACACCCTGAAAGTGCGGCAAATTTTTTTGCCGCTCTGTGCTTCTGCTTGAAGCACAGAGCGGAGCAGCGCTGCCTCTCCACAACCCTTTGCTGTGCACTGCCTGTCAGCTGGATGAAAGAAGGCTACTGAGCAATTTGACCAGGGGAAGTTGAATGTAGGGAATACATTGATGAAAGGGCTGGAAAAGGGACCACGCAGAGTGCTGAGTTTTGCAGTATTTGAAAAGTTTTAGCCAACTGTCCTAAGCCAACTGTACATTCTTCAGGCTCAGAAACTGAAAGAGTGTGGACCAACCATGCAAGGTCATGCATGTTTGGAGTTGTGCTAAATGCTACTGACAAGGACCACTTAACACTCACATAAATCCAGTGAATTTTTATTCCATTTTTTTACCTCACGCCCATTGCGACCTGTGTTTGGCTAACTGTTAATGGAAGCTAAAATAGGTACATTCTGCACAATAAGTACCACGAAAATACTAAATTACCCATGTGTTCCTTTTCTACTTTTACTTTTTTTTTATCCAAAATAAAAATGCTAATAAAGGTGACAGTTGTTATAGTATTACTTTAACATAAATCGGAATAACTGTTGCTTTTCTCTTTTAAAAAAAACTATGTTTAGGACATAATATACATTTTTGTTTAAAATATTGCATAAATGCCATAGAACTATTGCATACTACCCCTGACTGCTCCCAACAAACTCAATATGTTTTATCTCTGCTTTTTTTTCCTTTTTCTTTTTTTTTTTTTTTTGCTTTGCACAGTTCTTACAAATAGTGTGGTTTTGCTGTTTATGCATACGTACACATGGACCTTTTGCACATTTTATGAATCATCCTACTCAGTTGCAAATTTCTTTGATCTGAGGATGCTATTTTTAATAACTGTACAATGTGTTGTCTTATGTTGTAAATTTGCCCTGTCTCTCCAGTTTCTTATCTTTATTTATTAATTTTTTTTCATGTTTTACCTCTTTGTGAATCTGAATGCTTCCTTTATCTTTCACTTTGCTTCTGGTTGACCTAAATTTCCCTACCGGGGGGACAATAAAGGTCATTTCTTGTTCCTAAAAAAAGAAAGAAGAAAAAATTTGACTATTGTGAGCTAATATAAATAAAACCCAGCACGACTCATTGAAACCTCAAACATTTGGCTGCAACAAAAAGCCTAACAAGAACCACTGTTTTCATGCATTAGTTGAAACCACCTCTGCAGTGTGAACTGCTTACTCTTGTCTAAAATGATCTTGGGAATAATCGACTTAATTTATACAGATTGCCCCCCCCCATGTAACATAATATCTAAACTGGGGTAAAACAAACTTCATAACTTTGAGGAACTGCTCTTGAATATTAATTCTTCATGTTGCTCTTTTAAGTGCAAATTAGGCTAGATTTTTTTTTTTCTTCCTAACTAATCTAGTCAAACTTCTGCTATCGGGGAAGTGAACACATTTTGATCTTTCCAGCCTTTCGGGGTAAAACTAAAGCAGAAGTGTGCTTTAAATTTCATGAAGTCAGTCGTAACGCTGGAGAGAGAGAGGACAAATGTTTCCTCTTAGGTCATGTGTGTTGTGATACCATAATAATAGCCTGTCAACTCTTAGTCACCGAGTCTTTCCTGTAGCTGGTGTCAACACATTCTGCTCACCACAGCTACAGCTCGAACTCAGCCCTTCTGAGCAGCGCTGTTGCAAGTTACTCGTGTCAAAGTTGCAGCTATGTTTTCCACATCAGACCATTTCGGCTCACATGCGCTGTCTGTGGCGAAACTCCTAGCAGACAGTCAAGACTACGGGGAAAGAGAGCTCATCACCGGCTTATATACAGGCCAAAAATAACCCACCAATCGGGCTCGAGCAAGTGACAACCGAGACAGCCAATCGAGACGTCCGGAGGGCCACGCTCGGTCGTAGGAGGTCGCCGATTGGCCACCCGTGATATCATTCGCCGTCGCGCACGTTGCTCGGCGCTGATTGGCCGCGGCGCGGCAGCCGGGAGGAGGCGGGGTCCAGGTTTGAATAGGGGAAGTTTGCAGAGCGCAGTTGTCCGGCAGCCAGTCTAGTGCGCTGTTTGCAAATAACCTGAGCTGAGCGCTGCGAAGGAGAGAGAGAGAGAGAGAGAGGAGAAGGAAGTGGAGCACTGACGGAGGGGACTGCTGCTCAAAACAAGCCAACGTTTGCATTGCAGAGGGGACCGCTCTTTATTGCTCTCACTGACTAAATATTTAAAGCGCGGGTGTAGAGATCGCTCGTTTTTTGTTTTTGTTTTGTTTTTTTTCTTCCCCCCACACCCCCCCTTTTCTCCCAAGACGAACAAGTTCGGGGAAGAAAAATGGATGTTTTACCGATGTGTAGTATTTTTCAAGAACTTCAAATAGTTCACGACACGGGCTATTTCTCAGCCTTACCATCCCTGGAGGAGTACTGGCAGCAGGTGAATATAACTTCTTTTCCTCTACTCTCCGCCGGCCGAGCTCGGCGGAACTGAGCGGATTTCACGCTCCTGTCAGTAGATCACACACGGCCCGGTTGGGGCGCACCAGAAGTTGATAGACGACCCGCTTCCTCCCCCCTCCTGTAACGGTGGCAAGGCACCGCGGGCACCAGCAGCTGTTTCGCTCTCGGTTTCGGTATGATGAAGTTGGGTGGGCACGCTTGCCGCTGCAGCGGCTCCGGTTGACAGTGACAGCTTCACGCAGCTCCCGCTGCGCTGCGTCCAGAATGAATGGAGGAGCGCGTCCCTCCCTCAGCAGCAGCAGCAGCGTGCTTTATTATTATTATTATATTTTTATTTCTTTTTTGCAACATATACGGAGCTGCTTTCGCCTCCCTTTTTCTGAGCAATAACCGCGGATGACGCGGGAGGAAGCGCAGTTTGAACGCGTTCAGACGGACGAGCGGTAACCTGGCGAGGCTGCCACGCGTTTGGTTTGACAGGACGGTGTTTTGCTGCGCCGTGACGCTCACCTGTGTTCGCCGTGAAATTTGAATGAACTCCACATGACGTGACGCCACGAAATGTCAACCCCTTCGCGCATGAGTAGTGGCCACAGAGCGCGACTTGGACGTGTTGAGTGACGGCTGCAGGGGCGCTTCCAGAAAGTTTTGTTAATCGAGGAGAGGGGAAGGGGAGGGGGAGGGGGGGCACAATGAAAACAAAAAGCAGCCAAAAAGATTTACTTATTACGCTGTAGTCGCTGAATGACAACTTTTCTCAAAATAAAGGCAAAATTAAAGCATGACATGATCTAGCTGTCTTCCTCGGGTCAGCATAAGCAACCATGTTAATTATGCTGGCAATATTTGTCATTTATGTCTCTACTAGATTTCTTTTTTTAATGTTTGAACACATATAGAACACTGACATTCAATTTAGTGGTAGTTCTCAGGTGAATGTGCTTCTTTTATAGAGCCATTCGTAGAGCAACAGAGTTAGTCAACTTTAGCTTTGACGCTACCTAATAGGGTGAGAGGTGGCACTCGTTTAGTTGCCGCCACATGGCTGTCAGTGTTTATATTTCTGCGTCCAGACATAAATATGTCCCAGCGTCAAACTGTAAGTGAGGGAAAAGTGCTGAGGACCAGCTGGCCTGCAGTGCACAGCGACATGTGCGTTCTGTGCTACATTCAGACAGAGAAAGCTGTCGCTGGCCACCTGAGCATGCCCACCGTGGGACAGTAAAGCATTCTCCTCATTTGTATCTGTTATGATGTGAGAATAAGTTTGAACTGTACTTGTGGTGCAACGAAAAATCTTTACGTTTTGGTTTGTTTTTGTCACACCGATACAGAAAAAGTATCCAAACCAAGAACTCCCACCTTTTTTTAAATGTAAAAAAAAAAAATAGCTTGAACTTTCAGTGACTTCTATGAGTTTCTTATTGCATCTATAAATTAGAATAATTGTGTCATTTCTTAACTTTGTGCTAGATTTAACCCTAATGTAATACTTTATTTTTTATCTTTCATGGGTTTTAGTGCTTGTAGAAAAGCAGTTTTTCCAGAGAGAAACTGGAGCTGGCAGGTCAGACCAGGTGAAGAAGCCTGGTTGGTGCAACTCCACATGCAAATGAACAAGTGAATGAATTAAGAAACGGATGAAACGAACCCACTCAACACAGGAAACCATTTAAACAAAAAGAGTATGTGGATGCAACATTGTAACTGGGAGGGAGGGGGCAGTCGCGTGACCAGCAAATTTTAAAGGGGGGGTCTACTTTTGAGGCTCCAGCTGTTTTGGGGATGCCAAAACCTGAAGACAAATATTCAGGCTTTGGCATCTAATAAGCATCTAATGAAAACCCACTTCTCTCTTCACTGTAACCCCCCCCCCCCCCCACACACACACACACACACACACACACATGCATCTTAAGTAAACTGGAAGTTGCAGTGTGTGTTTAACTGGACTTGCTGGTTGCTGAGGGGAGGTTGCGATTGCATCTCAGCATGTGCACTGGTGGAAAGGCGGCTGAATGGTCCTTTGAGGCTGCAGGGGGAAGTTTGAGCGTCTTCCTTAAAAGGACTCTAAAATTTGCTCAGTGAGTCATCGGCGCTGGAGTGCCGAAATGACAACGCACGTTTGCTGCTGTAGACTTCCACTGGCTCGCTTCCATGTCGCTGTTTAGGCTCGATAGGTATTCGGGGAGGGGAAGATGAGGATCAAATATGAAACAAGACGTGCCATTTCTCTCTCCCCCCCCCCCCCCTCCATGAGTCATTCAGGTCTGCCATGATAAGATTGAACATTCCTGGCACATGAAGACAAGATGTGCTTCCGTAAAGTGTCCCACTGGGGCTCTGAATAGCTGTTAGAAATGATGCACTGATGAATCAAATCCTTTCTGCTTCCTGAATTTCTGAAGCTCCAAGCTTCTGGTCCCTGAAACGTGCAGGAATAGCTGGGGTTTCCCGGGTTTGCACTTCCTGTCTGTAAGCGTTTAGCCAATAGACGTCACGCCGCCCAAAAAGCATGTTGGGGATGTGCACATGCATGATTTAAGAGGATTTCCCTCGCAGAGGCGTTTTTGCTGCTGTGAGTGAACCTCCTCTCCTCCGGGAGGCTGTGGCAATAACATTTTTCCTCTCCTTTTGAATTCTGGCAGACTTGCTTGGAGTTGGAGCGCTACCTACAGAGCGAGCCCTACGTCTCCACGTCCGAGTTGAAGTTCGGGGGCCAGGAGGACCTGTGGAGCAAGCTGATCCTGGCCTGTGGGGACAAGGCCAAGGCCGAGTCGGAGCCAAGCCTGGCCCCGGCCCACGAGGAGGACAATCAGGACAGCCAGATCTTGGACAGCAACAGCGTGAACTCTGACGCCAGCAGCGAGGCTTCGGACAGTTTCGAGGAGCTCTCCCCCACGCACAGCTTTACCTCCAACCCCTTGGGGTCCGTCTTGGTCGGCTCTGGACCTTTTAGCCCCTCGGTCATCAGTACTCCCCCGTCGTCCCCGGAGGCCGGCGTCGGCATGGCCGCCGGCGTCAACGGCTGGGTGGCCACGCACGCCGGGCTGAGCGTGCCGGTCAAAATCAGGACCGGTGGCGGGGTTGGGGGCGCGGCGGCGAAGGCCGCGGAAAAGACTGGATCCCTGTGCGGGGACGCGTCCCCGGACGCCCGGAGGCGGGTACACCGGTGTCACTTCAACGGCTGTCGTAAGGTTTACACGAAGAGCTCGCACCTGAAGGCACACCAGCGCACTCACACAGGTAGGTTTCACTGGGAGTGGGAGCAGGGGGGGAGGAGGGGGGGCTACATGCCGTCTATGTGTATGTAAACAGAGTAGGAGCAGGAGGGGCCGCTCAGGTGAAAGGAGAACCAGTTCGTCCGTAAAAGGTTTAGAACAGAAGAAGAAGGAAAAAAACGCATCAAGTAATGCCGGAAGTGCTGCTAATTCAGTCCTTGGCCTTAATGGAATTGTCCAGCCATTGTGTAATGTAATTAAAGGTCCACGCTGCATGATGTCCTCAGCTGGAGCGCTGCTAGCATTAGCTCTGCATGGCTGGATACCTAAACTGTGACCTAATCTATGTGGAATGTGACTGACGGAGCCAGCGAGTGAGCGAATGGCAGGCAGGCAGGGAGGGAGAGGGGGAGAGGGGGGAGAGGGGGGTTGCACATGGGAGATAAAAAGACTAGCAAACAGATTGAGTTTCACCATGGGAAAGGGTGAGTGGGCGGGGGAGAGAGAGAGAGAGAGCAAAGGGGCCGCTGGGTTTTCAATGGTCATTTAAATGTCTCTATCTTTTTTTTTATTTTTTATTCAGTAGCGTGTTTCAGGTCTTAGTTTACCCGCCTATATCGGTCCTTAGCAATGCAGTCTGCATTCTCCGCATGCTGCAGCTTCCATCTCAATCTGAACTGAGCCAACAGGCTCTGTGGAATCTCCCGTCTCGGGTGGATTGACGGCACCTATGTTGCGTCACCTCCACCCCCAAGGCCGGCGCTGATTTGAATGTATTTAAATAACAAGTGCCCCAGCCTGGCTCGGAGAGGGACGGGTGTGTGTGTGTGTGTGTGGGGGGGGGGGGATTGTCTGCTGTAGGGTCCCTTTAACGTCTCCCCTGTCTGCTCCGCAGGTGAGAAGCCGTACAGGTGTTCGTGGGAGGGCTGCGAGTGGCGCTTTGCACGGAGCGATGAGCTGACCAGACACTTCAGGAAGCACACAGGGGCCAAGCCATTCAAATGCAATCACTGTGACAGGTGAGTTGGGCCCTCCGCTCTGGACGGGGGCCGCTGCTGTATCTGAACCTGTCTGCGTGGTGGAGACGCTGCTCTCCTAAGGTTTAAAGCATTGCTGCTTCTCAGTCAGGCCCCCCCCGAGACAAGCTCGTCCCTGATCAAGATTAAGATAGCAGATCCAGTCCTTGATTCCTGTAAAAGTATCTATACCCCTCTGACTGTTTTCCCATTTTATCACGATGCAAAAAAAAAACTTCAAAAACAAAACAACCTCAGTCTATTTTTAGGGATTTTACATGACAGACCAACACAAACTGCATTATTAGGATTCAGAATGAAAATGATTGTTTCCAGTCCTTTTGCGCAAAAATACCTGAAAAGAACATTTGTATTCAGCACCCTTTACTCTAACTACCGCAGTAAGTGATGTGTCGTGAAGAGAAGCAGCCAACAGGCCTATGGTGACTCTGGAGGAGCTGCAGAGGTCCTCTCATCAGAGCGCAGAATTAGTTGCTCCCTCCACCAATCTTGACTTTTAACAGTGAGACACGAAAAGCTGTTGTTGAAAGAAAGCCATTAAAAAGCCCTGCTTAGATTTTGCCACACATTTTGTAGGGAACGCAGCAAATTATGTGGAACATGGCGGTCTGGTGAGATGAGACCAAAATTAAACTTCTGGGCCACGCGCACGCTATGCGTGGTAGTAAAGTGACACGGCACACCATGTTATGCTGTGGCTTAGTCATACGCTAGTTCAAAACCCAGATTAGAACCTGTGGCAAGTCCTTGAAACCGATATTCACAGACTGCAAAACACAAACGCTGCAGTCACGCCGTGCCAGCAGTGAAACATGGCGGGGGCTGCATCATTCTGCGGGAACACCCCAATCTAGTTTAAAATCCGCAGAAAGTGTTGGAGAGCCATGTTTTAAACACTGAGCTTGATCCATTTTACAAAAAAAGACTAACAATTTATCTCTAGACGTGCAAAAGACCAATAGATGGAAAGATACTGGCTCCAGGGGGCTGATCTTTTGCTGTAAAAAAAATAATAAATACTGAAACCCATATGTCCTTTTCCTCTCACTTCGCACTTCTGCACTGCGTTTCTGTTGGTCTGTCACATAACCACCCCCCCAAAAAAAAAAGAACATTGAGATTTGAGGTTCACATAATGTGAAGAAATTCAAAGTGGAATAGAAAATCGTCTCTTCCTTTCTGACTCGTGATCTATTGACCTTCATGAGAAACTCCCTTCGTTAGTGACTGACCTCCTTCCCTCCTCTCTCTCTGTCCTCAGATGTTTCTCCAGGTCTGACCATCTGGCTCTTCACATGAAGAGGCACGTCTAACGCAGGGCCGGCATCCACCGGGCAACGCAGCGAAGGGGAAATCCTTTTCTCTCTGTTTTTTTTTTTTTTTTTTCTTAGCTTTTTATTTTTATTTTTTTTTTGGTGAAGAGAGGGGAAGGAAAAAAAAAAAAAATCCAAACGCACGCCATCTCCCAACCGGTCTCTTGGTTGAACTGTCCCAGAGAGCAGTGTGGCGAGGAGGAGGAGGAGGAGGAGGAGGAGGAAGGGGGGGCGCGTGTTCCAGCCAAAGCATGCCGTTTTGCACCATACTGAAATAACCCAGTGCCTCAGGGACCTCTCTTCTTAGAGAAGGGCGCTCTGATGGTTGTCTGTTGCAACAAGAGGATGAAATCGCGGACGTGGGAAAGGAAATGTTTTTCGACCGAGGACTTTAAACGCAGAAAAGGACAAAAAAAAAAAAAAAAAAAAATTTGCTTCAAAAAATAACAAAACAACAAAAAAAAGCGAGTGAATGAATGGTATGTATGGTGCATGATGTTTTTGGGGACATCTCCCAGGCAGCAGATACACTGGTACTTTAAAAATCTGTCTGAGGTAAGCATGTGTGCACTGTGAATGTCTGAGATTGGCTGACCAGCCGCCACCCCCCCCCACCCACCATCCTCCTGGGGGAGGAAGAGGAGAAGCGGGACGAAGAGTGCGGATTGGTGCGGGGCTGGTACCAATGTTGCTGTGGACTGAATGAGTTTCTGTGGCGGAGCCGGGGGAGACATTCCTGCTGTTGTTTCCCAGGTGGCAGTGCGAGGATGAGGCCAGGTCACGCCTGCCTCGTCTGTCTGGCTCCCAGACTCTGAAGATGAGGATGAGGGGGAGGGAAGGGGGAATTGCTTCTTCTTCTTATTCCGAAGCATGTCAGTCCTCGGGTTTGACCAGAATTGGACGTGAATTCTTCTGGTGGGTGACCCGGGACTGAAAAGGAGCCCTCCATGATAGACAGAAGCTTTGTTTTGGTGTTTTTTTTTTTTTTTTTTTTCTTTTTTTTTGGTGCAGCTACTAAATGTGCAATGTGTTATGTAGCCTGGTTTCTTATTTTTCTACGAGCTACAAAGCCCATTTGTAGTCCCAACTGTATAAGCTGTGTGCTTAGAGGTATAACACAACTATACTATTAACTTCAGTATCATAGACAGGTGTTGCATGGTTCTAGGGATCGCTCCATTTCCAGTTTCCACTGTAATCAGGACTGCAAATAGTTTCATGAAAAGTGCAGCTAAAAACGCAAACGGTTAGATGTTACAATATTGTACATAACAGCCTCCATGATTCCTCCCTTTTGGTTTTTTAAGTGGAGATGCGCCGATCGGGCTTGAGCAGGTCGGATTCCAATTTTGAACGTCTTTGTTGTTTTTAGGGTTGCAGCTTTGAATCCAACAGCAAAAAAAAAAATGAAGGAATAAATTCTCCCTCTTCATGCATCTAAATGTATTTCCTCAACCTTTGCCTGATTTTTATTTTATTTTCATTCATCTAAAACACGTGTCAAAGTACATGCTGATGATCGATACATTTGTAGACGGAAAAAGGAGGGGATTCTTAGTTTTTAAGCATTTAACATGGAAAAAAATAGCTTTTTTTGTCAGTATCTTACCCTGCTGGTCACAGTTCAGAGCTGATCAGGGGAAAATCAGTCAATTCCTAAACCTGGCGAATTGGTCGGTGCATCTCTACTTTTTTTTTATTCCCTCTTCATTCTGGTTTTCCATCTGCCTGGAGATTTCACTGCTGCTCACATCCATCTGATGCCTCAAAGACACTTTTTTTTTTTGCATACATTTTTTTTTTTTTATGTGTGCATACATTTTCTTTCTATCTAATAATGCACTGTTGACCTTAATGGTGCCTTATGCAAGTGACACCCCCCCCCTCCTACCCACCGGGGGGAAGTCGCATTTGTCGTCTGGGTGAATTTTACAAGCTCGATCAAGGCTCAATTACGAAAACTGTTGCGATAGTTACATTTTCCTGATGGTTAATGGTGCGGTTGAATTGTTGACGCAAAGTACCTATTATCAGTTGATTGCCTTTATTCTTGTTTTTTCCTTGTTCTTTTTTTTTTATGAGACAGAGCAGCGGATTAGCTGCTGCTTATCACGTTTAAATTAAGTTGTAACATGTATATAAGACAGATGCTGTATGTTAAGAGCACTTAAATTCATTTATTAAAGGTGTTAACTACTGTGTAGTATGTACTCGAGTTCATCTCACACAGCACAAAGGTACCGAGTGACTAAGATGAGGTAAAAAAAATAAAATAAAATGCAACAGTGCTGCTCCGTTTTCACAGTGTCGCTGCGAGATGACCGTCAGATTAATACGCTTCGTCGTATTAACTCAATTATTTCAAACGAAAAGGAAAAAATTTTTTGCAAACTACCCGTCTTTCCTGTAAACAGCCAGGTGTAGAAGCGACCATCAGTGCTCAGCAACAGCTGGGGGAGGGGCGAAGCGCAGTGTCTGTTTTGCTCTCTAAGCGGAAATGGTAACGTTTTTGAAACTTAACGCTGGCGTACCTCAACCCGGGTCCTCCCTCCTGTCCCCTGTTCCTGCGTCCCTGCAAGTGGGACTGAAGAAAAAAAGGCTAAAGATTTATTGTAATTAACAGGCTGCAGTCGGACAGGCCCTCGCCTTGTACCGCCTCCCCGGTAATGAATTGCTAAAGGCTTTGTTGGCATGGAATCTGTCACAGACTGCTGACTGTGTAGGTTGGTTATTGACCTGTCTGGAGCGTGGTTGTTTTAGCCAAGCTGCAACTGTAATGTGGAAAGCACAGCAGCGGGCCGGCGGGGAGGAGGAGGGGGTGATCGAGTGCACCTCCGCGACGCGCGAGGAAATTAGGCAAAAAGGAAAACGTTATTAAAGATTGAGAGGGGCGGGGGCGGATTCTGGAGCAAAAGGCCAGGAGAGAAAAAAAAAAAAAAAAAGTGGCAGGGATTTTACTTATTAACGCTTGTGGATGAAGCGATCTGTCCCCTCCTGCCCCGGGGTCAGCGACCTCCATGTAGGAATCCAATGTTGCAGCAAGTCACAAAGCGCGGCACCTATGGATTTTTAGATCACTCGGGCGCAGGAGACGGGATACAAACTTGAAACTGCTTGCTGCGGTAGATTTGGGAGCTGCTTCCGATGCCTCTGATGGGCGAAGAGCTGCTGCGGCATCCATTCTGTGCAAACGGCAGCCAATACCGTTCAAGTGATAATTGAGCCTTGATTTAGCATCATTTTCTTTTCTTTTTTTTTTTTTTTTTCTGCTTGCATCTATTTACACTTCTCCATCATCCCTTTCATCCCACTCACCCAGCTGTTCTGTCTCACACAGAGAAAAAAAAAAAACAACACACACACACACACACAGCTCTTTGTTCTCAACTGAATCTTTGTATAAAAAAAAAGAAACTTTTGTAAAATTGTTATGTTTATGCTTTATGAAATTTTTATTTGAAATTGTTTTGCAAAATTGTTATATTTCTGTATGAATGTATTTTTTATTGGAATAATAAGAAATTCTTATCTGACTTTTGGCTGGCTTCCTTTGTTTCATTGGTTCTCTCCTCAGTTGGGCTTTTATTACTGTGAGTGCTTGTTTTGCACGACTGGGGGGTGGGGGGGGGATGCTGCCTGGCATCTCGCTCTGCTGTACTCAGGCGAAATTAGACACAAGGATATAGTGCCTTGGAAAAATATTAATATTACTTAAACTTTTTTCAAAAGAAGAAAAGACTAGACGACTCCATATCCCGATTATTTTATTGCGATTGCATGCAACAGACCCACATGCAGTTCATATGTGTGAAGCAGAAGGCTACCTGGTTTCCAACAGCCATGTATTTGTATTCAGCCCACCTGCAATACGCTGTCGATCCACTTTTTGCTGCAATTACAGCTGCAAGCTTTATGTCTCCAGAGAATGTTTTTACCAGTTCTTTTATGCAAAAATAGTTCAAGCTCAATCACATTAGAATAAAAGCATGTCTGAACATCCGTTTTCAGGCCCTGCCATAGATTACCAGTTGGTTTTAGATCTAGTCGTTGACTGGGCCATGCTAACAGGCCACGCTGTGTGTTTAGGCTCACATGAAAGGCAAACCTCCGCCCCGGTCACAAGTGTTTGGCCGCCTCTAACCGGTTTTCCTCCAGGATTACGTCGTATTTAGCTCCGTCCATCTTCCCTATCCTTGTTTCACAGAAGCATCCCCACAGCATGATGCGGCCATCACCTTCTTTCCTAACAGGGATGGTATATTCAGGGTGAATGTATATTTTCCACCCTACATTGCCTTTTGCACGTTGGCCACAAATGTCAATTTAGTTCTCTTAGCAGATCACCCTTTTCAGCACCTGTGCTCTACCCCTTCAGAGTTTGTTGCAAACTTTAAGCGGGTTTTCTTACGGCTTTCTTGTCTACCTTTAATAAGAAATGCTGACTTGGCAGAATTGTGGAGTGCAAGACTTACAATGTCCTGTCCCATGTGAGGTGGGACTCTACAGCTCCTCTAGTGCTACTTCTGTAATCAACGCGAGATATGTTTTACAGCTCATTGTCTCTGTGAGGGACATTATAAATAAACTTCACTTACTTATATTGTGTGAAAGGTCTGTTTAGTTAAGGTGGATGCCAGTGTCATTGTAGGTTGTCATTGTAGTGCCATATTGTTTCCATTTTTCGGATGATGGATTAAACGGCGCTCTGGGAGCTGTTCAAAGCTTGTGATGTTGCTTTATAACCGACTGTTGCTTTAAACCTCTCTGCAACTTCACATCTTACCTGTCTTCAGCGTTCCTTGGTCTCAAAGGTGCTGTTTGTTCTCCATTACTCTCTAAGAAAACCTCTCACTCCATCACAGATTAGCTTCTCTGTTGAATTTAGACTCAGATTAAATTACAAAATGGCAGATGCTGTTTACTAATTTATTTAGGGTTCAAGACTAAAAGGGTCCATACCAGTATTACATTTATTTTTGAAATATTTGCTACATTTCTTGCAAAGTTGGGAGGAAAGCTAAATTAAAACTTGAGAAGAATGACCAGAACTAAGACCGTTTTCATTAATGAATAAAAAAGACGAAACTCCAATCATTTATTTTTAGGCGTGTGGCTGGGTAGGAGAAGTTTAAGAATTTACCAGTGAGACTAAAATTGTTTCAAATGAAAGTAAATCTGTTTCCATTCCATCCTAGGGTAGACATTTCAGCTAATACTTCCCATAAAGATGTAAGACACTCTAACACATCCATTTCTTTAGAACGTCATATTATAGTCAACCAAATCTGCTGTGAACTCAGTTGACTCAAACTTAAATGACAACAGAGTTGTGACTGAAAATAGATTAAAATCAGCTTTTTAGCAGGTACCCACCACATTTCTCAGATATGTATTTCTGTAAACAAACAGTGAAAACAGTATTAGTTTCCTTCCCTTTCACAGTTTTTCAGTACTCTGTGTTGGTATACAGCATAAAATCTGGATAAAATACACCCGTTAGTGTTTGTAATGTGACAATAGGAAACGGTTCAAGGGCTGCTAATAGTTTCCCAAGCAAGCATGAAATCATATTTAATTTTCTCGACTGACTGGAATTTGGTATTTCTCTTTTTTCCCCCAAAAACAGAAAACATCCCGCAGAAGTTTCCTCGGCACAATATTCTGCTGCAGCAGTTTTGACTTAAAAAAAAAAAAAAAGCCCGAATGCTCATTTCTTCAAGTAATCTAGCGCTAATCAAAGCAGCATAAATAATTTATCTCCATCTCTCAGCGCCCATGGCATTTTAATTCGAGGGGCGCCTTTCTACATTTGTTAGCTAATTACTCCACTTGATATGGATAATGATTCAAAACAGCAGTTGATAAACCAAAGAGGCTGCTTTAAGATACAAACTTCAGTATATGGTGAATATACTGGGGGGAGGGCAACAACTTCTCCGCTCCTCAGCTGTCTGCCATTGACCTCGCATGGGCAGGCAACGCGTTAGCACCTCTGATTTCCAGTAAGAGCCCTGTGGTTTTTCTAAACGAAGCCTTCCCTCCAGTTGGTAATTAAGCCTCCCAGCTTCAGAGTGTTGAGGAGTTGTTGTTTTTGCCCGGAACGCCGCAGCTCCTTGATCTTCACCAAACTGCTGCCTCGCTTAATTTGTCAATATCACGTCCGACGCACAGGCTAAAGAGAAGCCGCTTAAAGGCGAACCCCGTTGATCTGCTCAGCCTGCTGGTGAAAACAGCCCTGTCTCTCTATTGCTTGTTTTTTTAAACTCTTCCTCCAGAGCTTGACACGGGTTGTTTAATGCAGCTGACTCGTGTCACTCTGAGTGACAGGAGTCAAAATTTTATTTAAGCGCCCACTTCCGTTAAGGCCCATCCTCCACCAGCCAAACAAAACGCAAAACATCTCAGAGTGATGAAAGAGGGGCCAAATTGAACACATTCTGTTCACAAGCATCTATGGAAAACAGACAAATAAGTTTCAGAAAGTGATTTGCTCTCCCCTACATTTAATCTGACTGACTATGTCATCAACACGCTGAAGCTATCAAACTATGAAGACTGATCAACACATTTGCCAATGAGTTTGATTTTATTTATTTTTTTGTAGTGTCCTGTCTGGCAATGTGGCAATAAGAATTGTTGCCTTAATGTCAAAAAGAGCCCACCAGATTTTACTTTCACAAGTGGAGCATTATCGCTGTCGCCGTAGTGCTCAGCTTGAATTTTAAATGCAAAAAGCTTTATTAGAATTTATGCTGGGAATATTTCATGCTAAATGGACACTGAAATAGCAAAGTAGAAGAGGAAAAAAGAAAAAGGCGAAAAGGTGAAAGAAAAAGGACAAAAAAGGGAGAGAACGATACATCCTCAGTCTGCTTCTCCACCTGCAAAGAGAGATGTAAAAAGAACAGCACAACCAGCCGATAAATTATTAAAGATACAATCAACCAAAGCCTTGATACCATCACTGAAGAATATACAGTATTAATCGATACGATATGTATAAAGTGACAGCAGAAGATAGCAATAGGGGTTTTCTGTATGGAAGTGAGTCTGTAAGTACCTGAATCCAGTCACCTTACCAATGATTTTAAGCAAATATTAGCCTTTCTAAAACCAGATTCAACAAAATGCCGGTTCTCAAAGATCAAAGATGAAACAAGATTTTAGTCCAACTGGTGTTTTGATACATCCCTAAAATGTGTAGTCTTTTATGAGAATAAATTTAGATGTGCAAAAGAATGTACAGTAATAATACATTTGTTTCTTCAAATAACTCTAGTGGTTATGAATGTTTCAGCAAAAATAAGGACTTATCTGTTTATTGGGAATAGAAGAGTATGGTATTTTTCATCGTTCTGTAAATTGACTGTAAATTGTTTGTCTTTTTTGCAAACGGACATGTCTGTTTTATGAGATGCCAAGAACTATTTGCACACTTTTTAGCTTCTCAGAAAGTTTTATGGTTCACCCAATCGCACTCACAAACGCACACACATTCATACACCGACACGCAGATTGGTAGGCAACTGGGGATTAAGTGTCTTGCCCAGGGGCACATCAACATGTGACAGAGGCTACGTTCACATTGCAGGTCTTGATGCTCGATTCTGATTTTTTTCTGAAATTTGACTTTTGTGAGGTGGGCATTCGTGCTATTATTAAATGTGCCTGACATCATGCTGCTGTCTGAACGGTTTAGAACCGCAAAGCGACCCACGTGCACAGATAACAGAAGGAGACGTCACAGAGCAGTGCGCCATTTACGGACAGAATAGTGGATGTGATGGTTTCTAGAAGTGTTCAATAAAGTTTTGTTAAAAAGAAAAAAACATTTGAAGAGATAAAACAATGCGGACACTTTCCGTCATCTCTCTTTGTCATTTGTAGAATGCTGCTGAGCAATGGGAGCCGACAACGCGACTGGAAGAAAACATGCAAACCATTTCACACGATAACCGTAGCCATTAGCTATTAGCAGTAGCTTGGTACAAAATACATGGGGGGCATTTTTACGTTGTCACATCCTATACATTTCTCGGCTTCTGTAGTAGTTAATACGTGCTTAACAGCTAGGTCGTTTGTGATGCATGCTAGTGTCTAATCTTACACACTGGAGCTATAACTTACAGAACTGTTTAAAAGGTAAAATTGTGGGAAAACTGTGATGTAGCCCTTTAGTAACAAAAGCAAGCTACGTAGCAGGTGCCAACATTAGTGTGGTCATACCTGGTGGTTTGTCAAACTATGTGACTACGAAACAATAGTATCTTTGCTGTACCAAACATGCTTCAAGATTCTTGATATAAAATGGATGGAGGCATCAATTTTTGTCAGCAGGCCCAACCATGTAATTTTTTTGCCGACTCAACAACAAAAGACATACTTGCTTTTATGCTTCAAAATAAGTGTCCGAGATCGATGGTTCCAAGCGTAGAACATTCGCTCTATTCACGTCCCTGGACCTAATGATAACTTATATTAAGTTTGCCAGACAGTCACAGAACGACAGCAACCAGACAGCACCTCACCAAGGAGAGTTCACTTTGACAGCAAGTGTAACAGCATTTCTGATATTGTGAAAACTAGTTACACCTCTGATGTACTACATGAAAATCCCAGCATTCCCGGGGGCCAACCTGATGGGTTCGGGGGCTTTAGTTCGCTAATACCTCAAGTCGGCTCTGCTCACCATACAAAGTAAAACATCCTCCTCTGAAGTGGTCTGTCTCTAGATTAAGTTTCTCATAAATCTGGCGCTAAGATAGCATTCTTCCTTTGATGTATCCAGTACTCCCGTCCAGCGTGAGCGTTCCCACATTGATATTGTAACACAGACTCAACCCCAAAGGACTGCTGGGAACAATCCATCATTTTTAGATGTCACACATCTCATCTTAATGTCTCATTGGGGCTGCGGAGAAGGAGATCCACAACAATGAGGGCTTGGAAATATGCTTTTTGTCAGGAGATAACATAATGTGTGAGCGTCAGCCGAAAGTGATCGGTGTTTGTAGTTTTTAGTTTTTCCTCCACAACACAGATTTTAGTAATTTCTCTGAGCCCAAATTGCATGTTTGAAAACCCCAAAGCATTAGCCACGGGGGACATGTCTCTGCAGAGAAACAGCCCAAACTTGATACTTGAAAGAAACTGTGCAAAATTCATTAGGGTGGGCTGAACCATATGTTTCAAAAGCTACGCCCTCCCCTGGGTTATTAAGCCTCTTTCTAAACCCTGTTCTCAGCTTGGTACAACACCCCCTTTTGCAAGATGCTTCAATAATTTGGCTATATTTAAAGCCTACTTCAATTCTTAAAATACAAATGTAACTTTCGGTACACAACTAGAGAGCGGTTAGAAATGAAGTTGTGAAACAAATAGGGTTAATTATTTTGATAATTAATAAAAGATAGATATTACATGTAAACAGAAATGTTGAGATCTGACTCATCTGGCAGAACAACATCTGATGAATGACATATTGCAGTATATTGTGTATCTAGAGGTCTTGCATGTACTGTTCAGGGCTGCTAAGCCTGCTAGCGGGACATGTTTGTCAGAATAATACCAAAATGTTGTTACGTCTGTGCCGTTTGTATCAGTGAATCCCAATGAATGCGACTATCTCGGACGACATAATTGCAATGGGATTACTATTTTATCGTCCTCTTTCAAGCGGAAGACCTTCCAATTGTGGATTGTAAAATAAATCATTATCCAAAATTGCTGTGAAATAACAGACGTGCTTGCAGGAGTGAGAGATTTCCCCGTCCGAGACTTGTACACACGCACACACACACACACGCACACACACACACGGGAAAATGGACTCTGATGGAGGCACAGAGTGAGTTAAATGAGGGGAAATAATAAGGAAAGAGGAGGTTATCAGGCTCTGAGCCTGCTCCATTCAGCCGGCCAGACTGCAAGTCATCACATATGCAGACTTTACTCCAGAGTCAGGGCTTTCTCTCCCTCTCCTTCTGTTAATGGACTCTATTAGGATTTGGCTTGTAGCGGGAATAGGACTGAAATCCGAGGTCAGCGACCCTCCTTCATGTTTTTGGCTCCGACGCGTCAGTTGCCAACACTTTGCCATTATCGTGATCATCACCTGTCCCGATGATGTCTTCCTTGCTTACACCGTCATTCTCATTACAATCGTCGCTTATGTCTGCAAAAGCTGCATCTTGCCGCTTTTGTTCCTTTGCCAGTCTAGCATTAATTCTCCCCCTTAAATAATGCATATTTCCTTAACTGAGCCACGGAAGAAAATTGGATTCCACGCCTAATTAGCATGTCGGAATTAACAGAAGACATGAGAAAAGATCTAAGAACATTGCCCACAACAAAGCTCAATTTGTTTGTTTTTCATTGCTTCTGTTTAGTTTAGCTTTGTATTTGAGGCAGACAAGCGCTAAGGCATTTAGATGTTTCAGCCTTTCAACACAGATTAAATTAAGCTACTTTATTTAAATCTGGAACAATATTAAAATAATAAATGAAAGAGCTTCCCAAAGTGAGTGATTTTTGATTTGCGCCCAACACATTTACCTGAATAAGAAGCTCTATTAACTGGTTTATATTTGTGAATTCAAAGACATCACTCCCAACTAAGGAATCATTGTATGAAACTACTGCTAAGTAGCACAGGTTTCACATTTCAAAATAAATTCAAGCAAAGCATTATTTCTTTTAAGGCAAGACTATGGAACAGTCTCAAACTACAACATTCTCAAACAATTATACTAATAATACACCGCCATGCTTCACCACTAACACGATGCCCTTCTTAGCACAAGTTTTTTATTGGTCAGCGGCAAATGCATAATAATAATAATAATAAAGTAAAAAGTCTTGGCGTTATTTTTGACCAAGACATGTCATTTAAATGCCATATTAAACAGGTTTCTAGAGTTTCCTTTTTACACCTCCAGAATATTGAGAAAATTAGAAACATTCTGTCCAGGGGTGATGCTGAAAAACTAGTCCATGCATTTGTTACTTCAAGGCTGGACTATTGTAATTCTTTACTATCAGGAAGTCCACAAATTATAGTTCTAAGTCTTCAGCTGATCCAAAATGCTGCAGCAAGAGTTCTGATAAAAATCTACAAGAGGGATCATGTTTCTCCTATTTTAGCTTCCCTTCATTGGCTTCCTGTTAAATCAAGAATAGAATTTAAAATTCTCCTTCTAACGTATAAAGCCCTTAATAATCAAGCTCCATCATATATCAGAGCTCTGATTACCCCGTATGTTCCTAACAGAGCACTTCACTCTCAGACTGCAGGTCTGCTGGTGGTTCCTGGAGTCTCTAAAAGTAGAATGGGAGGCAGATCCTTTAGCTATCAGGCTCCTCTCCTGTGGAACCAACTCCCAGTTTTGGTCCATGAGGCAGACTCCCTGTCTACTTTTAAGACTAATCTTAAAACTTTCCTTTTTGACAAAACTAGTTAGTTAGAGTGGTTTATGTTACCCTGAGCTATCTCTATAGTTATGCTGCTATAGGCTTAGGCTACTGGAGGATACCAGGATCTAATTTTTTTTTCACTCTATTGAGTTCTACTGTTCTTCAATTATGCATTATGTGTTGTCATTTCTGCTTTAACTTTCTGTTCTCTCTCTTTTATCGTCATAGTAGGTACACCTGGTCTGGCGTTCTGTTAACTGTGACATCATCCAGAGAAGACGGCTCACCCGCTACTACCATCTAATGTAGAACAGATTACTAGATCAGTGTGTGCTTCTGTGCTTTTTTGTCTCTCTTGTTGTGTCTCTGCTCTGTCTTCTGTAACCTCCAGTGGAGCAAGGCAGATGACCGTTCATACTGAGCCTGGTTCTGGTGGAGGTTTTCCTTCCCGTTAAAGGGGAGTTTTTCTTTCCACTGTCGCTTCATGCTTGCTCAGTATGAGGGATTGCTGCAAAGCCATGGACAATGCAGACGACTCTCCCTGTGGCTCTACGCTTCTTCATCAGGAGTGAATGCTGCTTGTCGGGACTTTGATGCAATCAACTGGTTTCCTTATATAGGACATTTTTGACCAATCATTAATTCAACATACTTAGGCTGCTTTTGAAACGTTCTAATTCTAGCTCCTTGCTCCTGTTCCTCAACCTTTCATGGGGTCAACAGTAAGAACCCTGTTGTGCCTTCCGGTCAAGACCTACAAAACATGCAAGTTAGACAACTGTAGCGAACGGCTGAAGCTTCCCATTACACAAACCAAAACATATGAATGCAACATATAATAAGTCTTAAACTAAGACAGACTTTCTAGTTCTAACAGTAACCGGTCCAATTGCTTGTTATTGTCCTCTTAAACAGAGTGGCCATAGAACTTAGACTTAGACAGACTTAGACAACTTTATTTGTCATTTTGTATGCACAAAGTGCGTACAGAACGACATTTCGTTTGCATACAGCTTGAGGGAAGCGACTCATGATGATTTTATTTTATTTATTTAAATTTTTTTTTATTTTACAAATAGGTTTTGTTTGACAGAAAATGGTGGATACACATTGTATGCTACGTTTATTTGCCATGGATGTGTAGCTGTTATGAACAAATAAGTATATATACATTGTGTTTCATCACATCACAGCCGACGATTTTATTGCTTCCTCTAATCTGAAACTTTGCAGCTACACTGTTATGGAGGAAATACACCAGACGTGTTGCAGCATACGCGCGTCCTACGCTTGGGTTAGCTTTTCATTTTAATCAGTCAATACATTTACAGTAGAAACAAAATACATGGGCACAACGCGCTTACTTTGCACCGTCTGGCATAAATATCCGCTCTTAAAATTATGCCCATAAGCTGCGCCTCTTATGTTACACGGCTAGTGTATTTCCTGCTTTGCATTTTCTATTGGATCTTATTTGCTATACACAACAAAGGCATAGATGGCCAAAGTCCTCTTATCTAAATGGATGACCAATAATTTGTAATATGTGCACGCTCTCTCCTCTCCGGACATTTTCGTCAATTTCCAAGAGGTGGACTCTGGCCATACATTACGTCACGCAAAGGATTGTGGGATTCCTTATACTGTAGCTCCTCAGCACCAGTAAGGGACCCCGTGAGGTTCCTATCCTAAAGGAAGCATACAGGCTCCTTTTCCTATCTGCTTCTCTACTGACTGCATTATTCGGACACTGGTTATCATGGGGACTGATAATATTAAGACCACATCACAGCAAGACAAAGTAAGATAAGAAGAAAGCAACAAACTACATTTGAGCTATGCTTAGACCTAAATAGGCATCTTATTGTGAACGTCAGCATTTATCGGGTATCTTTTTATGGGGGGGTTGGGTTGCAGCTGAATATAATTGCTGTTACTCTCCTGATTTTTGCACATTGAACTCCTGAGAATAGTTGTATTCTCTCCCCCTCTGTCTAAAAACAACCATGCATTTCACCTTTTTGGAACTTGCCTGTTTTTAGTTAATTTCAAATGTCTATAAATTACACTGGTGGATAATTGTGTGAAAGTTTTTTTTATTTCGTCATTGCTAGCAGAAAATGACTGACATGCGGTTTCACCGTGGGACTCGACTGGATATATGAACACGCTGGCTGCTGAACCTCTTCAGTACGACACAACCTGGTATTACTGACTTGTCATGACTGGAGTTATTACCAGATACTTGTTGCCCTCAGCACTTTCAGCACAAGGCATACTGCAGCCAAAATGCAGAACAATACTCAGCAGAGCACTCGGGGGGGCTTTCGGGTTTGCCAGAATCATTTATGTTGCAAAATCACAATCTGTCAGCTTTTTAGCCTGTAATATGCCTTCTGCCTGCAGACTTTGGCAACACTCTGCCGCAGCTTGGATGACAGAAATCTGTCAGAGTCTGGTCTGTATTGTGCTTTTAATGCATTTTCCTCTCTGTAGTGTTTCTGCCCTGTTTCTGTCACTATTCAAAATATACTGGACAAAATAACTATTATTAATAATAATAATTAAAAAAAAAACTTGCAGCCCTAATTTGATCGAATCAGACAAATTTGGACCTCCCTGTGGAAATGCACTGCAGTAAAATGATACTCCAGCTGGAAAAATGCAATTTAACCCTAACTGAAACAGCGAAATGTTACCCTTTTCATAATTGTACTCGATAAAGCAGTCCTGTAGTCTGAAAAAGCTTTTGAAAGATTGTTTAATGTGTTTCTGTGGTCTTTTGAAGAATACATTTTGTCGGTTTTGAAATGTTTCTCTAAATGTTTTTTAGTTTATTTTCAATGTACTGAAACATTTTACAAGTTTGGCACATGGTGGTGCAGTTGTTGGCATAGTTGCTTGCAGCAAGAATATCCTTTGCCCACACCCTTAAATAATAATCAGTAGTGTCTTTCAAACAACCATATAAATAAATCATGACCAAATATACAAAACAGGATAGTATAATTTGTTGAAAAACCGATAGAGTGTCTTTATGATATAAATAAAGTGGGAAGTGTCCAGGTATTTTTAATAAGATGTATGGTCATTTAAAAAACTTAAGCCTCAGCAGTAATTCCTACACAAGAGTTACCATGTAGACCTTTGTTTGACGTGTGGCAACAGGGACCGCAGTCTTTGAGTCCAGACACGGATTGTGACAGGATGCTCTCCTGTTGCCACAACACAGAGTCCTGATAGGGCTCTGCTTTTCTGCTCCAGACAAAAGGTTTTCCAGATGTCCCAAACAATTAAAAGGATGCCATCAAAGTGCAGAACTTTCCAGCACTTCTCTGCTGTCCATCCTTGCACTTCCTGTAGAATCTCAGTCTATTCTTGATGATTTCCTTGAACAGAAATGGCTTCTTTCCTGCCTTTCACATCACAAGACCATTGTCCAAGACTCTTGGGCCGTCAGATCTGCTCACACCCATCTGTTGCCCATGTTGAGACAGCTCTGCACAGGTGGCAACATCATTTTAAACCACACTCCTACGGAGAAGATTTGGGGGCATGTTATTTATAAGTGTCCAAACAAAACTGTAGAATTTCAACAGCAATTATCGCTGCAGCTTCTCCAGAGTCCCCATGGTGAATTTTCTGATAAATGTTCTCCTTGCCCTGCCTGTCAGTCCGTAATGCACTCCCTCTTTGCCATCATGCAGTTTCAACCCTTACCACATTTAAAACTCAAACACCCACGTCTTTACGCTTCTGTATCCCATATGATTGCTACATCCTAACTACCGACCACTGTACTGGCACCGCCTTTTATGTATACTGCTTCATCCTGCATTGTCTTGTGGTGTTTTTTTTTTATCTTGAATGTGAATTTTAATAATTAAGTCACATTTATATGTTGTTTTATGAGAGTATTTAAAGGCTCCTATAAATAAAAATGACTGTTATACTGTTGTTGTTGTTATTATTATTAAGATGTTACAAGCAGGTACTGTTTTAAAAGGCAAACCCTAAAAAGATGTTAATTCAGTAGAATAAAAAAAATGGAGACTTTCATTGATAATTGTACAAATCGGAACGTGGAAGCAAACTACGCCTGTCAGACTGAATCGATGAAAAAACAAAATCATAAAACATCATAATGAAGCATAAATGGGAAACAGGCAAAGTGTCTGAGTGCAGAATGACACACGTGACTCCTATAATTGAGAGACAGAGAACCTGAGCAGGAGGAGAGTCTCTGGGCTCAACATCCTGTCCTCTGAAGAGGCGTCTCCAGGACACGAGGTAAATGAGTCCATTTGAATACAAATCCGGGTTGAACTGGGTCACAATCATAATTGTGTCTGTAATTAGATTCAGTCTCTGAGTGTCTGGCTTGTGTTGGTCCAGCAGACAGCAGCAGAGTATTCTGGGGTGGGTGGGGGGGGACCGAAATACACTGTTAGCCACTGGAGCTGGGGGGGTCGAGTGGTCGAGAAGAAGTGAGGACAGGCAAGTACACATTCCCACATAATTGTCCCTGGTGTAAGGATGCCTCTGTCTCTGCCCTTTCCCGCTCTCATTAAGGCATTCTTGGTAGGTCAAACTGCTTTTAGAACTATATACGCAATACTTTGCTGGTTTATGTCCCCTTATGATTGCAGTTGTTATGGTACTGCCATGACATCGGCTGTCACAGGCTGCTATGCTTGCTCGTGTAAGGCATCAGCACCTTCACCAAAATAACTGCTTTGTCACGTCTTGCTTCACAAACAGTGGGGCTCACAGAGTGTGGAAGTCAAACCGTGCCACCGATCCACAATCTGAAGAGCAGGGATTTGCTTTTACAGCAGCCAAACGGGACAGCCAGCTTCGTAAAAAGCTGCTGTGGTTTTCAGTTTCTGCCACCACTGTGTACTATAGGTGGTCAACAGAGACACTTATTAGCTGGAGCCAAGGTCTGGAGATGCTTTGAACAAAGTCTTCTCTTGTACAGGTTAACAGAGTGCATTTGCATTAATCACCATGACAACTGACTCCTGACTGCCTGTTCTACCTGGCAGGAACACGAAGAGAGACAGCAGCAGAGAGATTCTGATAGCCTCGACAGCATGTATTTTAATTTCACACTTTGAGAACGGTTCTTCTGTCAACCTATGCATTGCATGCTTTCTGCTTTGCACTCACAGTGATCGTTGTGTGAAAAGATGAGGTCGAATTGCTTTAGGAATTCATAGACCCTCCACTTTAACTGTCTGAGACATGCAGAAAATCAGTTATCACAACCTTTGGGTCCATTCTTGCTATTTTATCTGCTGGTTTACAGTCAAGGACAAAGCTTTAGACTTGAAAAGAAAGAGTTACTTTTTGCATATTTTTTACAAGGTCATATGATACAGCAAACATTTTGAAATATTTCATAAGATTCAAAGTTTTTTTTATTTCGAATACATTGAATTGATGTGCAGAGTTAGATTGTTTGCTAGTTTTCTAACTACAGTCATCTTCAGCACAGATGTCAAATCAAGCTTGTGGTTTTTTGTTGTTTTTGTTATTGTTATTATTATTATTATTATTATTACATTCTTTTTAGAGCTGGATAAGTAGTGAAAGTACAACTTAAATGATTTAGTAAGAGGAGTCTTAGAGCCCAGGGTTTGAATTCATTGTGAAAGATATTTAAGCTCATTTAAATAAGTAGGCTGCCTGGCGTCAACCTTGATTTTAAGCCATAATACAAACCTTTTCAAGAGGGTCCAGTTTATGACTACATCAGAAGCTTAACCTGTTTAATCCCATCATTTTTCCTGCAAAAAGGGTACATGCATTTCCCTCCTTACACCTCCTTTACACACAATATGTATTAATTTTTTACACCCTGTTTATGGTTGGGAAAACGTAGTGTTTATACCCGGCCACAGTTGTTGCTGGTGGGAGACCGCATAATCTACGTTTACAAAAATTCTTAAATTTGACCCAAATAGTTTATGTAAGAATAACCTTAACATGTGTTGTATATTACTACTAGGCATGGTTATAAGTATGTAAAATATTTTATTTGATGCATAAAAATTTAATTGTGATGTATACTAAAGGTAACTAACAACAATGCAGTTATTGTATTTGATAAAACACTTGCATAACCTTAAGGCTAAGAATGGGTTTACTTACAAAACAAGAGCTTACAGTTTCAATTGAATGAATTCATAAAGTAGCAGTAGCTTAGATTCACTTATTCACAACTAACATCAGTGCCTTATACAATGTTATTTAGCAAAAACACAAATTAGCTAAATATATTTACTGTACCTCAAATAGTGATAAAGGCATGAGAACATTGCATACTACAGGGTATTATCAATGAAAATAATCCAGATATTTACTTTTGTCTCATGAACCAGACTTTCTAAAAATAGATCACCTAACATCATAGCAGGGTTTATAGGTGCATTGATAAGATTTTACTCTCCATGAAAAATCATGAAGCACTCAATGAGGAGTGGTACATCACATTTCTTGCATCCTTATGGCATGTGATTACGGCATCGTCTGCATATTTTAACATTTTCCAGTGTTGACAGACCAGTGATGTTTCCCATCGCCTCTTATGAAACCCCGAAATTCCAAAATTGCAGATCTTCTACCTCGGCCAAGAGGTGGTTCCAAAGAGGATTCAGGGTCAAAACCCCGCTGAAAGGTGAGGAGGTCATAACCACTGCCAATGACATCTCTGAAGAAGAGCCAGCTGCACTGTGAAGTCACCATGACTATATATCTCAACACGTGAAGATCATGTAGGTCCACATCACCCATGTTCTGGTTGGCTGCTGCTGGCACTTTGACAAAAGTTTTTTTTTGGTCTTTGCTCCACCTGGATGCTTGACCCTCTGAATATGTTTCTACAGCATGTGTCGCCATGGTTACAGCACTGTTATCCTTCCACCGCACCAGTAACTTACCCGCCTCCGTAAAGACTTCAATGTTTCCATGAGGCATTTTTTTTCAAAATCCCTCATGCTTGTAAATGGGATGTCATGCAGACGGCGCTTTCTCAATGTACCAAGGGATCCAAACCATCGTCTGGTCATTTCGTCAATGAGGCTAAGTGAAGTGAAAAGGTTATCATGCACAAATGTGCATCCTGGAGGAACCTCTGCTTGTTCAGGCAGAACAAGGGCTACGCCAGATGTGTGGGGTCTCCACAATTGGGCTCCATGTGAAACATGCACCCTGTGGGTGAAGCAAGACTCCACAACTTGTACCCAAACCGGACTGGTTTCCCCCTGATTAATTGTTTGCAGCCATGCCTACCATACCAAGGTATCATACATTCATCAACTGATAGTTGTTTGGTGAACGGCATCATTTTATAGGAATCATTTAGCGCACTGAAAATTGTCTGCACTTTGTAGAAAGGGTCATCTGTGGCCTTGAGCCATTATCTCATCAAAGAGATTAATTCTCATTGCATTCATTGCTCATGGCTTCATTGCAGACATCGGGGTCATACTATGAATACATATGCTTCCGTGGCACAGACCTATAGCCAGATGTGAACAGAATCCCATAAAAGAATCAGCAACTCCTCTGCGCTCATATCAATTGCCTTTCCTTTGGTTTGAATTCAATAGGTATTTGACTTCTCAACAGTAAGCTCCCTCAGAGTTTGTGGATACATACGCAGGAACAAATCAACAGGGTCAGGATTAGTTTGTTCTATACAATGCGCTGCAGTTGGGCCATACATCACAAAATGTGGTGTAAAGTACAAGGGTGGTTACCATGAACTTTTGAAGGGTCTTTTTTCTGTTTTTTTTTCTGTATTCCTGGGTTTCATTCTCACTTGAGAATCTCTTTTTTCTGAAGTGTGGGCTCTCATTTTGTTCAGTGCATCTTCTTTTTCTGGTTTGTGAGATCCTATTTTCTGAAGGGCGTCCCCTTTTTCTTGGTTGGTGGCTTTGATCTTCCTTTGGGCATCTTCTTTTTATGGTTTGTGGGGTCCTTTTTTTCCTTTAGGCATTTTCTTTTTTTGTCAGAGACTGTACAAAAAGTCATTTTGTGGATCAAATGGGTTTTCTTCAACAAATGGTGGCGAAATGGGAGGGGAAGAAGTAGAACAGCAGGAAGGGTCTGAGGGTAGGTTAGAACTTGTCAGGTTAACATCCAGATAGGTCACCTCTGCATGACCATTTAGCAGTCTTGCAGGCGAATGGCCTGTTTCACCTTGGTATTCTCTGTCTGAGCAGTCACTATCACAGTCACTTTCAATTGCATTATTTTCAAGTTCTGGAATTACTGTGATATAGTGGACACTACTTTGGAGTTGTTTAAAGTCTAGAAGATCATATTTTTTACAAGGTTATATGATACAGCAAACAACATTTTGAAATATTTCATAAGATTCAAATTTTTTTTTTAAATTTATTTCAAATGCATTGAATTTATGTGCATAGTCATATTGTTTGCTGTGTTACCTGTGTTGTATCTTATATCTTATTCATAATACATAACTACGGTCATCTTCAGATTAAGCTAGTGGTTAATCTGAAGATTAACCACTTCAGATTAATAATATTATTATTGTTGTTGTTGTTGTTGTTGTTCCGTTCATTTTAGAGCTGGACAACTAGTGAAAGCACAACTTAAATGATTTAGTAACAAGAGTATTACAGCCCAGGGTTTGAATTCATTGTGAAAGATATTTAACCCATCTTCTTTAAATAAGTCTTTCTGGCATGAACCTTGATTTGAATCCATAATATAAACCTTTTCAACACGGACCAGTTCATGACTACATCAGAAACTTAATGTTAGCTTGCTTTGTCAATTCCAAAACAAGATTTGATGTGTATTTGGACCACTGTCCTAATCAAAGGGTCAAATCGCACTAAGTTATGACATTGAAGTTGCTTTACTAAAAGCCTAAATGAGTATGACATTAAGACATTAAGGAGTTTATTTCAATTTCTAACTGGAACTCTATATTTTATGGTTTTCAGATGTTTATCATTTGTTGTTACTGAATGATCTGACTGAGGATGAAACGCAGCAACAAACATGAACAATAGTGCACTAAAGAAGCTTAACAGCAAAACCTTACAAAACTAAGAACGGCAGAAGGCCAAAGATCATGGCAAAGTCTGCTGCGAGGATTACATCCTGCGGAGCCACTCTGTCTGTGACGCTTGCTCAGAAGAAAAGGAGATGGATTGAGAGTTGTGCTTGAATGTTTCAGCACCGAGGACAGCACACAGCACTTTACATACCTCCACTGACAAAAGCATCTCTGAAAGACTGCAATATCCCTGTGCACTTTCCCTCTAGCCTAAATAGCTCTCTTATATGGCAATAAATTGCAGCCCAACAAGGGGTTCATTAAAATATACAACTAAGATTGTATCGTAACTTCAGAGGTAAAGGTAAACTTAGCTAGTAGGTTATTATGTAGGGTTCATGTTCATGGAAACAGAGCTACAAAAAAATGTACAAAGTTGTCTTTTACAGCAAGGTAATCCCTTGTTGTAAAAAAATTGTTTAGGAAGCTTTAATTAAAGTTATGTTTAAAGTGTTTTAGGAGTATTTTCTGTCAGTAGAAAAGTGAACTGCAGCGCAATGATCAAGGTCATCTCCCCCTTTACTCTGATATGTTGTTTAAAAAAAAGTTCCAACATGTTAAAAACATTAGATATCTAATGTTTGTGGTAAAATTTCTGAATTGTATTTAGACAGCTTGAGAACCATTTAGTCTGATGCAAAATGAATATCAGTCAGCAAACACACAACCACAGAGAGTGCGGGGCCAAATCGTCGTGGTAAATGGAAAATGGACTGAATTTATACAGCTCTTTTCTAGTCCACTTTACACTGCAGCCACGTTCCCCCAATCACAGTCACTAAAGCGTTGTGAGTTGATACACTGATATGCAGATCGGTGGGCAACTTGGGGTCCAGTGCCTTGCCCATGGGCACATTATGTGTCAGGGGGAAGCTGGAATCAAAACCACAACCTTCTGATTACAAGATGACTACTCTACCCACTGAGACGCAGTCACCCCATAAGTTGGCACTAGGCTTTCAGAGAAGAGGAGACTGCTGACGTGTGTGTGTGTGTGTGTGGAACCACTGCATGTTATTGAATAGTTATGTTATCGTCATTTGTGCAGGCATCTGCCAGCTGCCCGCATTGAAGAATAACCAGCAGCTTCTGCAGTCTGGCTCCATTCTTCAGCATTTTGCATTAGAAACTAAGAGTGTCAGAGGGATCTGATTAGCTCAAACATCATCTGTACTGTAGTTAACGTCTCCAAACATAGTTGCTGGTGGCCACTAAGCACCAGGGTGAACTTAACTAACTGCTTTGAAAACATGCAGGCAGAGCTCTGACTGGAGGACCCTAGAGTGCACAGAACTTGTCAGAACATCATAATAACAGACCCCATTCACTTAGAGGAAGGATATGTTTGGTTGATTTATGACATTCACGGAGGACCTCACATTTAGTTACTTATATTAAATACGCTTTGAAATTCCAGGGGTTATATCTTAAAGCTGATGCCGTCCGTTTTTCTGCCTAGCGACTGAACAGGATGAATTGTAATTATATGAAAACTGACTGCATTGAAATAACAACCGAAGTTCCAGCAATGACTGAATGACTGGACTCTTTCTTCAGAAAACAAATATTATTCAACAAAAAAATGCTTTTCTTTGTTATTATTTCATCCATTCAAAAATTATTTTTAAATTGATTAGGTCCCAAAAGAGGGCCTAGTGGTTCCTTGCGGTTTACTTCTGGAAGAAACTCTCTTGATGTCTTCTCTTTGTTTAGATCGTAATTAGTTGGTCTTGCAGGCTGAAGCTAACAGCTAATCTGATTATGTGGTTTATGCAAATGCTATTTTATGAACCTTGAAAATGTTCTTAATGAAAACTTCAAGGGACATCTCCTGCAGGTAAGATATTAAGTTCCGTTAACATTTTAAAAGAATACCTCTGAAAAATTAATAGTAATGGAAAATTAAATCGAAGAAGGAATTTCAAAAATTTTAAATATAAAATGCATGAAAGCTGTTTGGACTAATATAACCAACACAAATAATTGTGTAAAGCAGCAAGACTAAAGCGCAGTCACATACAAAGGCACAACATTTTCCAATTCAAAGCAGCTAACCTAGCTGCGGATTCCAGAGAATTAAGAAAATATGCAAAAAAAAAACAACAAAAAAAAAAACAGAAGTACCAAGTGAGAGTTTCAGGATATTTCCTATCTAATATTACCTATCTAATTTTTGCTTAAAGTCAAATAAGGCCCCAGGACTTCCAAAATAGTTTTGCATCGAGTGAACACATCCCAGAGCATTCTGTACCTTCAGTGGTGCAGTGGGTAGCACTGTTGCCTTCCAGCAATAAGGTTCTGGGTTCAAACTCAAACCTGGGCCTTTCTGCAAGAAGTTTGCATGTTCTCCCTGTGCATGCATGGGTTCTCTCCGGGTACTCCGGCTTCCTCCCACAGTGCAAAAACATGACTATTAGGTTAATTGGCTTCTCCAAATTGTCCTTAGGTGTGAGTGTGTGCGTGAATGGTTGTTTGTCCTGTTTGTATCTCTGTGTTGCCTTGCAACAGACTGCCGACCTGTTCAGGGTGTACCCCGCCTCTTGCCCAGTGAACACTGGAGATAGGCACCAGTGACCCCATGAGGGATTAAGCGGTTTGGAAAATGGATGGATGAATTTAACTGCATAACGTGGAATGAGATTTTCCAGTTGGAGATCTCTTTATAGATCAAGTGATATGAGGTTTTACAGTCTTAAATTTCCCTAAAGATCATGTGGCATTAGATTTTACAGTGGGACTTAAAAGAGTGACATAACAACTGCACTGCATTGTGGGATACCTGGGCATCTGAAAACATACTTATTTTTGTCTACATAGCCTGCACCCCACAACACTGCCTTTGTTTTATGTTCTTTTGTTTTTAAAAAGTTAAATCATCACTCTCATTCCCACGATCGCTTCAGAAAACAACAGTGGGTTGATATATATATATATATATATATATATATATATATATATATATATATATATATATATATTCTATTTTTTTCCAATGTGGACACAAAGTCAAGGAGATCAGCTCTCTGAACATGTTAAAGATGTGGGGAAGTGGGTCCTGAGGACCAGGATTGAAGAGCTCTGAATTAGATGATGAAATGTACTAATGTATTGTCTGACCACTTCTTGTTTAAAGGTATTTTGTACAATTCTTGTGCAGTGCAATGACATTACAAAAGTCACACTGAGAGTGAAAATAAGGTGCCAACAACAGAAGACTGTGTGCTAAGAGATAGCGCTGCAAATGAGATACCAAAGAAAAATACAATGTGCAAACCCAGATCAATATCTCTGTTATTGAGGTAAGGAAGTTATACCATGTACAAACTAAGAAAAATGTAATGACAAAAAAGAATGCTAAAAAACATTCATTTTCAGAGACAGGTTAAAAAGTTTTAGCTAAGCAGAAGATTTTGCAAACTCGATAAACAGCGGAATAAAGTCAATAATGTGTGCAGGTGCTGGTTTGACCTTCCTCAGTCCTTCGAGTCAACATCCAGCATACTGCCTCAACAGTGCGTCTTTTTAAAGCTTTCATCCTCACACCTGCCTCAATCTTAAAGGGTGCTGCTGCAGAATGTGAGCAGGGTTCAGCCACACCAGCCATGCAGGAACAATGGGCAGAATCGATCTTGTAACTTGAATCAAGAACGACCCAGAGCTTTAGTGGAACCTCCATCAGCCGCTGAGAGTGCAGAACCTGGACATAAATAGATTTGCAATTAGCACAGGAAAAAAGAGGACAACAGCCATATAACAGCAATTTATTGGCCAAAATACCTCAGTGCTTTTGTTAAAATGGAACCGGGTAAAATAGGAGTATGGCTTATCTTGTTTACAGGGTTAATCAATGGTTATTGACAGTGTAAACATTTCAATTCATTATAGCTCTTTTATCAGTGGTCTCAGCAGAGGTAAAATTGTTTTGAATTCAGTTGAAAGTTACAATAATGATATAAACCACATTACAAACAATGTCCACTTGATGAGAGAGAGCTAAACATATGAATTGTAATAACCGGTTTACAAATACATTAACCAGATAAGCCACTAAATATTTCCAATACAAATGCAGAGTGCATGCCAGGCTTAAAATAATTTTAAACTATTTTTTTCCTGCAGACACATCAGCACAGGAGGAGCACAGTGAGGGGGAGCTGTGTTTTTTACATATGTTTGAAATGATTGTTTCTATTTACATTTTGAGATCCTGGACCCACCCAAAGTTGCTTTGTCCATGACATCCTACAGACGTAACATTTCTGAAACTCCATTGACAAGACAGAAAGCAAGCTCAGGTTCTTCTTCTCAGAATAGTGGCGCCGGGTCATGCAACTCATATGATCCAGGAGATTTTTTCGATTTAGCTTGTCTCGGTACAGTCCATCGGCTATTATTTTAGTACAGTCCATTTTTCAAGCACTTTGCATCTCTGTCTCTCACTGCAAGGCATTCAGAATCAGCAATGTAAACAAAAGCCATTGCCCCGTAAAATGCCGAGTGCATCCCCATGCATTGCAAGATCATGAGTCCTTTCGAGGCTGTCCGAAACTGGCACAGCAGTCCGACACTCCTTTCCTACCGATGATGGACTTCTTACTGTTGACCCCATGAAAGGTCAAGGAGCAGGAGCTAGGAGCTATATAATTACAGATCATGTGCCATTATAACACAATAGTTTTAACCAAGGCAAAGCAAGTCTCTCAAGGTACTATGCAGTGGCTGTCATCATAACACTTCTTCTGGTGAACAAAGTGGAAGCTATTACTATGAACCCCAATAGGAAGTGGAGTTAATTTAGCCAGATAACCTGCTGTATCTGTGTTTAAGACTCAAATTTTGAAGTAAGAAAGTAATTCCTGAGTTGCCCGGTTGCATCAACACTTTTAACCAATAGAGTCTTCTTGTTGGGCAGGCTGAAAACACTGAATAATACCATATGGTTGATAGGTACAATACCATGGTTGCTCACAATGCTAAATTTTGTATCTTCTTTAGATTTTCCTTTCAGTGCTAAACTAAAGGGTTATTTTACACTTTTTAATATGTCCAGCCTGCACTTGAGTATCTCCAGTTCAAAATGACGGATACTTAGACCAATCAAGACTAAGCTGGAAAATTCTACGCAGAGCAAAGATCTGCTACCTATGCCTTTAAGACCATCATAGAATTAGACTGCCATGCATCATACATATGGAATATATGGAATAGCCACACATGGGCTGATTAAGTTATTACTGGTTACGGGTTCTTTAGAACACACTTTGTAATTTATGAATCCTTTACTCTGTGACGATTTGGTTTCTCCCAAAAATATGTCGAAATATGTTTGAAATATGTTCCCGTGACCCTGGTGTTGTGTACAGTCTGGCCTCATAAGCAGAATGCACTGTCCCACCCCTGCTGTTGAGCTTGAAGTGCTTTTATTTTGCTAAGACATTAATTCAACAGTACGCAGGTAGCCAACACATCCTACACCAGTGTACTCATCACAAGCAGCCGTGCAGGAAATACCTTTCATAAATCACTAAGCCCTCTGTTTAGTTTTTTTTTTATTTTTTTTATCACAGATATGTAAATGTGACCACTGCAAGTCAATCATTAGCTTTTACACTTTGATATTTACGTTTCACTTTATTGTATCCAATTAAGACCTAAGGCTAGAAGCGAACCAGAACAATCATGTACAGTATTAATCCTCTTCTCTCCACCTACATCTCAGGAATTAATTTTTTGCTGCGCACACCAAACATTATTTGCACTAGACCTTAATTAATTTTGGTCACACTAATTAATTCTCTACTTTAAAAAAAGAATGCACGAGGAGTATAGGAATGACTATAGACTCATGCAAAGAAAGAGGAATGAAACTGTTCATTAAGAGTGTGCAAGGTGGCCCTGTGTTTGCAGAGCCCAACCTCAATATTTATCACAACAGACGCAATATAAATCGCAGTTCTAAATCCGCCAATTAACGCCGCTGCATTACAGCAGTTAATACTGTAATCTTAGACAGAGTTGAATTTTACTGAAGGTTATACTTGCAAGTAGTCTCCACAGCAACAGTGGAAAAAGACGACACTGTGTGATCGGGGAGAAAGGGCAGGCCGTTTCTATTTTCAGCTGACATCGTATCGAGCATATTCCAAAGACTAATTGCTGCTCCCCGTGGAAAAAAAAAAAAAGACATCTGTCCTCGAATTATCGAAGCAATTCTTTTTGTTTTGCCAGTTAATTCTCCGGGTCAAGGGGTCGCGTAGTAATATACAAAGAAGGCTCCCCGACTGTGAACAGCCTCTCACGCATGTCCATGCATAACACTTCTGAGTTGTCGGCTTGGAATGTTAAAAGGTTCCATAACCCCGGAGAGCCATTGAAGCTCTTCTCTCTGGGAAGCATGAACCCTTTACCGCAGCCAGCTCTGAAGAAGGCTGATGCAGGGAACAGACATGAATCAGCGGTTATGTGGAATCCTCTCTTCTCCTATTTTGGGGATTTTTAAGCAGTTGTTTTTTTTTCTTCTTTTTTCTTCGTGGAAAACGGGAGACATAAAATCAGCCTATTTTTATGGATGGAAGGAACTCTTTGAAACCGCAAAGGCTACGTGTTGAAATTGACTAAATCGTATGTGAACTCAGGATTCACCGGTTGTGGCACACAGAGAGAGAGAGAGAGCACAGGAGAGCACGGGGACGTTGCTTCGAACGACGCTTGTCGTAACACACCCATAAACCTTTATGTGTTTTATGATATGAGGTTTTATGTTTTAACAAAAGAAAATCTACATCTGTGTTAGCCCTCCCACTGTCAATATTTTTTTTTTCCTTTGCAGCAGATCTTCTGTGATGTTTCTAGCAGCAGCCGCCAAGGTCATGATGTTTCTGTCATGGTGTGTTCAGAACACTAAACACTTTCAGGTGTCCTTAGAGTTTAGCGTGTCAGCTCCACAGTAACATTTTGGTGTCATCGGGTTAAAGCATCTGCTTCTTCCGCGTGTTTTTGCGGCGTATCCTACATAACGTGTGCCAAGGCTTAAACCAAACTTCTTATGGCTTTTGTTTTCCACAATGGCCACCTTCTTTCCAATCTTCAAGAAGAGCCAGATTTATGCATAGCTAATAGCTTTCCTGGCTGCAGATTCTCCCCCCCCTGTAATTTATTTGCAGTATTTATTCAGCCTAAAAGGGAGATGACAATTTCTGTTTATAGACATGGTTACAAACATCATTTTCATTTCTTGCACTTTACAGTTCCTCATATAAAAGTTTCACTATAGTTGAAGTTTGTTGTTTTGATGTGATAAAACCTTAATGGGTGCAAACACTTTGGCAAGAGACAGTATTCCCCACTGACAACTGGATTTATCTGGCAAAAAAAAAAAAAAACCTCCTCTGGTCAGTGAGATAGCAGATTCACATGCCTGCGGCTGTAGTGGTGAGTGTCCGCTCACATCACGTCCAATAACTGCAGCAGACGGGCAACAGGTTGCTTTCCTTTTTAATTATCAAAAGGTCAGGCCAGGTTTCGTCCACTAACCTTGCGCTTCGAGTGATTAAACATGCACCGGGCGTACAATTTATAGAGCGCTGAGGACGCACTGACCCCATCAAAGCTTTTACATTCTCTCTGCAACCTTTGTTGATGGAAGTATTGGCAGTAATTTATGATGCAGTGATGCAAGATTGTGGGATGGGGGAGGGGGGGGGGGGATAAATAAATTTTGCAAAATTAGTCCTCAGATGCTCCAAGGTCCTGCTTGTTCCCGGGTGTTTTTTTTTTTTTTTTTGTTTTTTTTTTTTGGTAGTATTTGGTGGGTTTTTTAATAGACGCTAACTAAAGTTAATGGGAATTGTTAAACAGAACATTTCCCACAGTAAACGTGCCGTTGTAACTCGCTAATGCTTTTGCTTCTGTCACCCAACACCTTTTTACTGCTCTTCTCATAATTTATCCCCACTGAGCGTTTTGGAAGATCTACAGACACCAATACATGCGGTGAAAATGTAGCTTACGTGTTTTACACCCGTGCTCTGCCAGAAAACTAGAAATTTGTTCTGGGTGCCAACAAACTCCCAAAAGCTACCCAGGGCAACAACAAAAAAAAAAAAAAAAAACGTGCCTCCTTTAATCCCTATTTCATTCCCATGGAATGCCGCTCTAATTCACACCACTGTCCCATAAAACCTCATAGATGCCATTCCCTTTTGCTTTAGAACAGTAGCGCAGTCTCGCTCCATAAGATCCAGTTCTCAGACTTTAGCCTTTCCCCCCATTTGCATACTGTAACACCGCCGGGAAGCGGGGGCTAACTTTCTCACATGGGAGGCCAAAGACTGTGACATAATTGTTTGGCACATTATTAACACCCACTGACTGTGAATGAAGCTTCCCATGGTTGGCTGAAGAATACACTCTGGCAGAATGTGGAGCCTTTTTGTCATTTGTGAAACTGGGAGGAGCCAGTATGAAAATAATGCGTTCCCACCCGCCCTCTAGGAAATGGGTCTCCTCCCTTTTTATGTCGGCTAAGAGAAAAATGGAGAGGATAACAACCTGTTGTGGCCTCAGTGGAAGACTTGCTCTTTGGCTCAGTGCCCAGCGATGCTAATTTGTAGGGTAGTGCCATGATATTAGTTACCCATGCTGTCTGGTTTAGTGGGAAGTCTGTCTTGCGAGGCCTTATCCAGATGTTTTGTAGTGTGTGACTTTGTCTGGTGAAGAGGGTTTAACTTGTCAGCACAAGCTTTGGAAAATTAATGTGTGTACTTTAAGCCCTGATGGCCTCCTGTGCCCATGTTTGAGGCTCTTATTTTGAAGGAAAAAAAGGATGCAGTTCCATAACATAGCCCTGTTGTGTCGACCGAATCAATTGGTAAAGACTTTTTGTCAAGCTTGCCAACTCTTGCTTACAAAAACATTGAAAAAAAAATCTCCAGCGCTTTTAAATTATACATATGGAAAAAACAAACTATGACTGAGATACAAACAAATGGTTTGTTAACACTGTGAGACAGCCATGGTGGAAATGTTGCGAAAGGGGAAATGCACCAGTTATTTCCTTTTGTTAAGCAGATAAGTCTCAAATTAGTGAGGCAACTTGAGCAGTCTGGATAGAACACATAAAATAAATTACACAGTATAAGAAAAACATTTCTAAGCACTGGGGAAATATTATGACCGGCTAACTAATAGCCACTGAGACGCTGGCGTTGACATCTGCTTCAGAGCTGCTTATAGATGCTAAATTATTGGCCTATTTCACATTCTCTTAGTATGTCTGAACTGCTCCTGATCTCTGGCTCATTTTGATCTCCAGTTCAAAATCTGACATGTATATTTAGATGGAAAATTTACACTAAACAGAGACTCTTTAAAGCACAGTTTAAGATTAATCAGAATCAGCTTTATTGGCAATGATTGTGCACAAACAATGAATTTGTCATTGGTTATAACACTCTGTGTACAGACATTAGGTCTAACTATATAACCAGCAGTAGATGCATATAACACCTTTTTTAGTTGGGGTGGGGGGTGGAATGGGGTTGGGGGTTCAGACGTCGTAACGTATGTTATCTCTGCAGCCCTTTTATTTATTGGTCCACAGATCTGCATTGTCCTGCGGTCCGGTCGTTCAGGACCTCTGATCTCATCAAACCTGGACCAGAATAATATGTCCTTATTACAGATTCTTTAAAACATGATTTGTGGTTCATGAAAGATTCATTTGTGAAAAGATAAAACATGGGAATTGGTTGCTTATTTTTCCTTAAGTGCTGCACATATAATTGCACCTCTACAATTTTGGTGAAAAATACCATCCGGCATTGAGATGTTGCCAAATGTATTTTTTTTAAAGTTGCTCTTAAGTTCCTCTCTCAACCCAAAACCTAAAGTACCCTTTCACATCTAACATTTAACATAACGTTAAATGTTAGAAAATCTCTCTGCCCTTCTGCTGATGTTAATCTTGACCTGCGAGAGCCTCTAGAAATTATCCCGTGTTAATCAGGATTCTTGTTGTCAGCGGAAAGGTGATTTAAACGATAAAGGTCATTTGTAGAAGTGATAGTTAAGACTGTAATGATCACTCATCCACTTCAACGGTCTGGAGTGTTTTTGTTTTGGCTCTCTGTCAACCTCTGCTTGCTCAATCTGGATGGACAAAAAGAAATATTAACCTGGAGGACCAGCCTTGTCAGGGAGGTTGGGAGGGCTGCTTGAGCCTTTCTACAGGATCCTAAGAGTTCTTTCTCTTGGTTTTTGCAGTTCCATGAAGTTGTAAGTGTCCATTAAGTAGAACACAATTGAATATATCTTAGGGTAATTGGGCATAATTTAAGTGGCTCTTTCTGGGGACCCAACTGCAATCGTAATGAATGTCCAACATTTGCCGTAATGTGCTTCTGGTTTTGCTTGTGCCTTTTCATCCTAAAAAGGTGCACACTTGTGCGATGCTTTTGTTAAGATCCCGAATGGTTAGATCCTTTGTTTTAGAAAGGATTTTAGTACATTTGATACACAAAGTACCCGTAAAAGGGATTCACACCCCTTGTACTTCACAACAACAAACATCAGTGTATTGTGCTGGGTTTAATACAGAGAGAGGAAAAACAATGTGGCCCAAATTTGTGGAAGTGGAAAGTTTTAAAGCTTTTTTCCACAAATACATTTTTGAAGGTGCAGAGTGCATTTATATTCAGCCTCATTTATTATAATATCTATAAGAGAATCCAGTGGAACCAGTAGCCCTTAGAAGTCAGTAGGTAAACAGAACCCAACCCTCCAATTGTCTGTACCTGTTTGTCTTTGCAGGAGGGCTGGTGCCTATCTCCCACTGAGTGGCGGGGTACACCCCGGACAGGTCGCAACACACAACTATGTACGGCATACTCCCTCCCATGGGTAATTTCGAGTGACTTGACATCCATGGACGAAGACCCCAGGCTGAGATTCGAACCCCAGCCATGTCTTATTCAGACTCATCATGAAAATAACTGTTCTGTTCCAAAGGAGAGACCACACGGGTCTGTGGGGAGGTTTAAAGCAAGGTTAGGTTGTAGAAGAATAGCCAACGGAGCGCTGCAAACACAATGAGACACAGTTGTTGACCTGAGCTGACACACTGGGCAAGGAGAACATCAGAGAAGGAAAAAGAAGAAGGGATACATTCAAACACATTTGTAATGCAATTTCTAGCAGTGTTATCACATTTACAGAAGACTTTGAACCCCATCATGATACAAAGACAAGTGCACTCTGTCACTCGCACAAACACACACACTCACACACACACACACACACACTCATAGTGATACTTTTCGCACACACATTCATAGTGAAACTCTTCAGTTCTTCCTATGATCCCTATTGATCATATCGATAACAGTACATTCCATGTAAAAGCGCCTTCCATAACACTCGAGATCACAGCACAAATGACAACTGAGAAAAAAAAAAACAAGTTAGTTTCCAAGTCATGGACGCGACAGACAACTAGAAACAACGGCAGTGTTTATATCTTAATTGCTTCGCCACTGTTGCATGCACAAATCATAACTTAGCCAAGACACCCCAGTTAATGGATCCCAACAAATGAAATGTACACTTTGAAAATTGCGCAGGCAAGCCTCCAGAAACATTGATCAAGTCAACTTTTGATACAGCACTTCCTCCTTCCATCTCTGCCAGCTATTCATGCTGTTTTCTTAGCATGACAGACTTCGTGAGAGAACCGTCATTTCTGTGACACCCCCCCACCCCGTCCTCCAACACTGTTTGCTTTTGTCGGTACACATCCTGTTGTTTTGTTTTGAGGGTGTAAAGGTCTATGGGAGACCGAGACAGCCGTATCAACCCCGTTTAGCATAAAGCTTGAGGCCGGCCCCCCCCGTCCGTGGCCTAATGAAAAGTAGAAGATAGGCTATGCTTGTCATGCTTGGCTTGCCCTGTGATCGGCAGACTGTGGACAGTTACTCTGCCTGCATGCCAATTAATCTCTGCCTCTGAATTTCCCACCGTTAGTAGTTTAGTCAAAGCTTACTGGGGGGAATAGACTTTGGCTTTGCTGTCTCCTAAACACCCCGCGCTGCATTTGTGTGCCAAATACGGCTTTCACCTGGAGATTTTACAGTTAAAAACAGATCGGTTTTGCCGTAGCCGCCCTCCGTGCTTACTTCAGACGTGGACATTAAGGGTGTAATGGTTTTATTTAGCTGCAGATAAAACAGCAACCTCGGTTGTGCAGGATTACAGCTTTCCACAGACTCTGAGATGCCTCTGAGGAGCATATTTTCCACCTTTTGATATGGTGCATTGGTTAAAGGCTGCTTTAAGTAGTATTAGCATGCTGTGCAGGCCGGCGCCGAACATTATTATTCCCTTTTATTTATGTGTCAAAGCAGTGGGAGGAACCTGGATCACAGCTCCGGCTCAAACGCTCCTGGCTCCGTCTCAACAGACAGCCTGAGTGTCTTTAAATGGCCAGTCATCACCATTGGAGGGCGGATAAAGATGGATTTCAGATGAAGATTCATCGGGTGCGAACAGACCTGAGCTTGCTGTTTCTGGCCCCCATCGCTCATCGTCGGCGTCCGCCTCACGCAGAAACAATCAAAAAGGGAGAGAAAGCCCGAAACAAGTTCTCTCGTAGCTATTTTACAAATCAACAGAGCTGAAAAATAAAAAGAAAAGCCCCATTCATCATGAATAATAGACATGTTGGCTAAGCTCAGAAGGCAAGCGAGGAATCCAGGTTACAATTTATGGGATAAATATTTCATCGCTAACATCTGTCTGTATATTCAGTGCCAGCATGTTTTTGAAGTTTGCTACAAATGAACGTCAAACGGGAAGCAAGCGAACAAGCCACCGGGGGAAAGGAACAAAAGACGTATCGGTGCTGGGAGGAGATTTGTTCAGCAGGAAGAAGGGGGGGGGGGGGGGGGGATATACAGCTCGGCTGCAAACATTTTCCTCTGCTCCTCACTCAAATCTACGCATACACTTTGGCGGACTTTACCACGGTGCTTGTGTAAAAAGAGGAAAGTGATAAATAGAGAGAGAAGGAATGGCAGCACTGGGGAAGAGGACCGAACTGTCCTCCTACGCTCCCCTTTCTTCCCCTCTGTTGGGGCTGTGCCACAGCTTGGACAGAACTTACATTCTTCCACGGCTTATCCCAGGACCCTTTCAATTAGGCACTAATAGGCAACCAAACAAAGAGCGCTCAAACATAAGGGGGAAAAAGAGCGTGCTGGGTATGAGGGGATTCCTTTTTCCTTACTTTCAATTATTTTAGACTCCTTTCTATGTCAAGCCTTTGAGTGGAAATGCACTATTAATTGCCCATACTGTTTCCTATTTCCTGTTTGTGTCTATTGTGGGGGATTTGGATTTGATGGCTCCCCAAGGACATCCCCCTCTCCAACCAAAGCCTCCACACACACACCCACATGCAGAGGATAATGCCGCTCACTCAAACACAGTCAATCGGAGAACAGCAGCAGTTTGATAGCCACTTACAGCCACAGAGCAGAGATCAAAATGTCAAATGCCCTGGCCATTGAACCCCATGCTGCATTGATCTCTATGAAATCCAATATCCATAGTATGAGTATTGCAGATTCAGTAGATAGAATATTTGTGTGATGTTTTTTTGCGGTAAAGAATTGTCCAAATTTAGAAAGACAAGCGAACAAACACAAACCGCTGCTTGCAAGGACAGTGGTATCAGTGAATAAACTCCAGATACCTGTTGGTATTCTATTGCATCTAAATACAGGTAACTCACCTTGCACTTCAACCTGCTCTCCATAAAACCATTTATTGGCAGGAGCAAGACCTTTCTTGAACACGATAGCTTTGTGAAGTCAGAGACCATTTCCGAAACTTAAAGCAGCACTGTGTAAGTTTTGACCCAAGAATCAATTTGATTTGAGATGTATTACGTGATTTTTCAGGTCAACATACAGCGCTTGGCACATATCAATGCACCATGTGGTCTGCCCCTCTCAAAAACTCGCCTATGTAAGCTTGAGAGGGTTGGTTCTGTCATTGAATGGGTCGTGTGTCCTAGAGTGGCACTCTAAGACACATGCCGTATTCTACGTTATGGCAGTCTGAGAAACAACAAAACAGATATGACACCTGGTGAGACATATTTTTGGTTCTCTGATAAAGGATTAATCCATAGGGGGCGAAGGTGGCCTTGTCTTTACAAGTAACTCCATGATTTTTCAGTCAGCTGGTCCAAAGTGGTCTGCTATCAGGTTCCAAAACACGGAGGGAGACTGTTTAATTTTGCAACAGTGCAGTGTTGCCAGTGGTGTTCAGCGGCGCTAAACCTGAAATGTACGGGTCTAGCGCCCCCAGTGGCTAAAAGTCACATGGTGCATGGTGCACATGGTCAAAAATGCAGAAACTGTTGAGAAAAAATAAGATTGTTGCCTGTGATACGCCATCTGCTTGGCTAAGTCGGGTACAATGACAGCAGTGATGTAGGCCATGTATTACTGATGGATTGTGTTGTTAAGTATTTAACCATAAACATACCATTTGTTTTAAAAAGTGCCTGACTGAGACTCCGGATTGGCAAATGCCTATTCTTAAGTTTATCGGCTCAGTTTCTGGAACAAAAATATGGGATCCAGACATCCATAGTCTACAGTATTAAAAACATCCGTCATTTAAAATACTTTTCCTTTAATGTGCGAAAAGAAAAGTTACAGAACCCTACAGATGAGCATCAACTTTCCCTTTCTTACTTGACAGCCTCCCCTGCAAGTGTAAAATCAAAAGGAAAGGAAAAACACAGAACCAAACACAAAGTGCCTATAGCAAGGCACCACACTGAGTAGAGACTAGAGCCGGTGCTGCATCTGAGCATATCCATATGAAATGAGAAACTGATGGGGTTGTTTTTCAGCTTCAGAGAATATGGCACGGGTTCAAAAACCCACACTTTTTTTTTACAACTGTGGCCATCCCCCACAACTTCCTCACCATCATCCACCACCGAACACCAGCGAGAAGAAGAGGGCGCAGGAGCCGAGCAGGCTGCGTGCCGCACTAGTGCGAGAATGACTTATTCATGCAGGAGGAATAAGAAGGTGTGAAATTATGTGTTATATCTGGTTTGTTGTTGTTGCGTGTGAGTCATAATAAATTAATGTGGGCTTTCAGGGGTTAATTTCCAGCAATCTGGCTAACGCGGGATGCTAAGTGCCTCTCCAGTATCTGCCTTCCTGAAGTATCTCTCGACTTTTAAAGTACTCTTTAAATCCTTCCATGAGCAGGTAGAAGACTCCAGTTGAAGATTCATTTGAGCAAACTACTTCAGCCAGTACTTACTTTAAAAATTATCACCAAAAATTGCCACTTTTTGCTCTCTTTACTTAATTTAATATATATATATATATATATATATATATATATATATATATATATATATATATATATATATATATATATTTGTGTGTGTCTGTACATATACATTTATTCATATTTTCTTGATTGATGACCACACTACGTACTTAGCATCACTTTCTTTTACTGGCAATCAAATCCCCAGGCACTTGAGACTGCATGGAAACAAGCTCGCCGAAGGTCGTTGCTGAAAAGCACTAAATACCACTCCGAGTTCAGAGGCAATAAAACAGTTCTTCTTCATCTGCCTCCTCTTGAGAAAGCTTTTCTCTTTCAAGAAGTGCCGCCGTGGACACAAGGACGACTACAAACAGGCCCAATTTTAATGGCGTATGTTGGAGGAGCTTTTCAAAAGGCACAACCGCTATGGGAAGGAAATAATAACCTCGGCGATACTAACATGTTGCGGATGGAGTCAATAGCTTGCTAATTTGAGGTGCAAAGAAAGGTCATGTGGTGAAAATTTATGTAAAACTACAGGGGCATGTCAGAGTGGTGTCATGTGAGAAGAATGCGAACAAACACTGAGGTGTGGAGCTATGAACTTTAAACAACATGCTCAACTGCTTACATTACAAACAGAATAAAAACCTCTAACTCATACAACTGTGATTGGTTTATTTATTTAACCAAAAGGCTGTTTTTTTTGCTAGGACAGTAGTTTGGTAGCTTTAACCAAACATTGAATTAAAAATTGTGACCTACTTGGGTTATAACAGGGATTAGAATGGGCTTCGGCCTCATTCGCAGACCACCTATTTGAATAAGACAAATACCTGGCAAGGCTTCACAGAACCCCTTCCACAGGAAGAAATAAGAAATGCTATTAACATTGCTGTATAGCAATATTAATCTGAGTGGGTTGTGTTACCAACCGTAGCTCATGCCTAAATAAATTTGTTGGCTTAACATAAAATAAGCCTTTTACCTGCTAAGTTATCAAGCTAGCATTTACTATGGTCAACATTCAAACTTTGACTAAAAAATTAGCCATAAAGTCTATATCAGTAGAAAAATACACTTTACAACCGTTCAACTTCCAAACACATGGATTCAGTAGAGTGAAATGAAAAGATGAACCTTGGTACTACAATATACACTCCAATTATGGCTTGAATTTGCACAGGCATCACCAAAATTAGACAATAACAGACTGGAAAAACGTTGTTTCGTACAATGCTTCTTTATTTCTGCTTTTGCCTTCAGATGGCACGTCAGTATTGGATTAAAGAGCATAAAGGAATGGATCAATCCTATCTTGCGCCAACCTTTGAGGCTGGTGATGGTGCTGAAATGTTGTGTGGGATACCTTCTTGGTACACTTTGGGTCCCTTAGTGAACACAAGAGTCTACTACAGAATATTTCTGCTGACCATGTCTATCTTTTAATGACCACACCATAAATTGTCACTAGCAAGGTTTACTTGATAAAGTGGCTTGTGTGTTTATTTTAAACCGTGGTTTTTGTTAGTCAATCAAGTCTTTCTAGACATTCATGTTATCGTCATCTTTCTCTCTCAAAAACATACAAAATGTAACCAGTGTTAAGTCATTGTAGCTGCATGGTGATAAAGTTCTTGGTGATGTTGCCAGGTCCTGGGCTGGAATTCTACTCTTTGGTCACATTACGGTTTGACCCTACTACCCCAAGCCCACTTCCTGGGGTCAAAAACCTAATCAAGTATGTTGGATCAAACCCCTAATACACACCTTTTTTGATTTGCTACATCTGACCCAGAGCTGGGTTAGCAAAATGATCCAGACTGCGTTGCTTTAGCCCTGATTTATACTCTATATCCGTGGTCCTTAAAGTCTGCTGCAAGTATCACTGGTGGTGCTTTGGCTGCCTCTAGTGCTACTAATTTCGTTTTAATTATTTGCTAAATTAAATCAGACAAATTAGAAAGGATCAAGCACATTGATCTTTACTACATCAGATCGACCGTACAAAGAGAAGTGAAATGGCGTTTTAAGAATGACAGGGAATCAGAAACAAGTGCTGGTGGCTGCTTAAGCTTTCCTGTGGTTACCTGTAAAATCAGAACTTGGATCTGAGAATGATTTAGGATTATCTTCATGGCGTTAAAGGTTAAACTTCCTATTTACCATCTGTAGCTATGATTCCAAAAGGTATCTCTGGTGCAAAAGCAAAATTGCCCTTTATTGAAAGAATACCATACACTGTAAAAAAAAGCTGAGGTTTCCAGAACGTGTCAGTAAAAAAAATATTTGTTTTTACAGTGTAACCATAGTGACACATGTCGGTAGCTTCATGCCCTGGGGTTACTCTTCTCCAGATGGGGTTTGGTCAAGTTGGATAAAGTTAGCTTAAAATGTCAGTTTTGGCCCAAACTTGAGTTGTCTGCTAGAAAGTTCAAGATGAAGAGGGACGTTTTTCAACATCACAGTGAGTCCAGGCAAAATTCAAAATCAAATGAATAACTAAGTTTTGGAATGACGGAAATACTTTTCAAGGTAGAGTGGACAATTATTACCAAGTCAGGATGCAGACCCAGAGATGCTTACCAAAGAAGACCGAATGCTGAAATTGAGTCAAAAGGTCATTCAACAAAAATAGTAGTATAAGGGTTTTGCACAGTTATGTCAAATGAGGTTATTGGACCTTTTTGATGTTGTTTTTGCACATTCTCTCCCTTTTTTTTAAATCCACTCCCTTTCTGACAGTCTTCTTAAAGGTTATTTCCATGTCATTCTTATTTTCTCAGGCAATATAAAAAAGGCACAAAAAACACATCAGTCGCTTAATTTTGTCCCTCTCCTGCATTGATGTAAGCAGGGAATGGCGACGCGAGGGTTACTGTGACGAGTGGACAGAGGAATCCATTTTGGTTTTATCTGACAGGTGTCAGATAAAAGTGGAGCGAAAGTGGAGTGGAGCAACACGGACAACATATTGGGAGCGAGCTCAAATAAAAGGCTGTCCTTTGGAGATAAGCCTTAAGAATCCCAGTCAACAATCACCAGCATCTGGGGAGGAGGGAAGCATTAACCAAACGGCAACGCATTACCATGCAAAAGTATTCACACCCCATGGACTTTTTTCACATTTTCTCATGTTTTAATCACAAACTTGAATGCATTTTCACCAGCTTTGCACGTTCATTTTTCCAATGATTTATAAATGTTTGTTATTGCAAAGTCAAGCTCTGTCAGACTGAGTGGAAAGTATTTTTTAACATGATCAATTCTCACCAACCATTTTCATTTAGATTTAGGTACAATCTTTGATTGATCATTGATTGGGCAATCCTAACACATGAGCATATCGAAAACTATTTCATTTCAGCTCTGGCGGTACGTTTAGAGTTGTGGTCCTTCTGAAACCTCAAAACCAACTCTCAATTCCTTTTCAGCCACTCCGTTTTTCCCAGGGTTGACCTGTATTTAGCTCCATTCATGTTTTCACCAACTTTGAACAGATTTCCAGTCCCAGATGAAAAATAATTACCCCCACAGCATGATGCTGCCGCCACATTTGTTGGTGGGCATGGTGTGTTCAAGGTTTTGAGGAGTACTGGATATAAACTAATCTAATCTTTTCTTCACAAAACTGTGCCACGCGTTTCAGATTTTTAATGTGTCCATCACCCAACATCTCGATACAATATAGTGAAGTTTGTGGTTATAACAAGAAAACTTTTTTGAGTATTTCAGATGCCCTCAATCAATTTCACTTTAGAAAAACAAGTCGGCTCTTGTGCCAGCAGCTAGTGAGCGGGATTACCATAAGAGTTTAAATATCCTGCTCAATAGAATACATTATGAAAATCAGCTTTATAGCATTAACGTAAATGGTTGCAATCTTGCATCACACAGTTATACAGCTAGTCTGTGGTTTACATTCCATTTTTGCAATACATATTTCTATAGGAACTATAATCCAGCAAAAATAATAACCGGGGTGGTGTCAATAACTAACAAACAACCATTTGCAGGCTACAGTTTCTTTTTAAAGATTCGTCAAGAAATGTTAGAGGCAGGAGTTGTTTTAAGGTGGCAAACTTGTAGTGGATTTGCAGCGACAGCGTGTACAAAACAAAAAAAAAGGATTTATTGTGAGAAAAACAAACAACAAAACAAACAAACAAACAAAAAAAAGGCTATAAAACCATAACCGGAGATTAGTTCAAAGCAATTGCAGTTTATAAATTACATAATGTCACTAAATATAATAGAAAAGTGTAATTGTAAAAAGAAAATAAAAATTATAGAAGTTTTATAGACTTCCTGTTTTCTTGCTTATTATTGAAAAAAGACAGGAGAAAACATTCAGGTCAAGTTTAAAAGTCGGTGTCGTAGAGCCAAGTTTAAGATGTGTAACTTTCTTTAGCCCTTATCATTAACATGCATAGAATACCCATACTTTACTGTTTTTAAGCACAGATTATTTTTATCACACACGACAGAGAAACAAATCTGTTTGAAGGAAAAAGTTGCAATAGCAGCTGAATTTGGTAATGTTGATCAGATTCACCGTGACTGACAGCGGGTGTGAACTTAAAGACTGAAAGCTGAAGTTTAATCAAAGTGAGCTTCCAAAAACCAATAATTTAAAGTAGAGTATGTTTAAGCAACAGGGCTAATGCATGTTTTTTTCAGTTGAATTTTACAGCATATATGTCATATTAAGGTTGGCAACATCTTTAAAGGATATATCATAGTTTATCAAAACTTAATCAGGAAACTGGCACTTGAACAAGGGTGCGTACACTTTTTACTTCCACTGTAAGCTCGTCACTGGACGTTTCTTTAGTCCTACACATTTCTTCAAATCTCCTTATATCGCATTTCATCACATTGTTCAACAAACTCCCCTGAGGGTTTAAACTTTTAAACACCTATTTTCCCCCTGAATCTACTTTTGACTCATCAGCTTAAGCAATCTAATCTGATAGATTTGTTTAAAAAAACCCAAAAGAAAAAAAGTCGTTTTGCAGATTAGTTTTCCAGACATCCCACATCCGCGCGTTGCTTTTGTTACTGTGTGCCGAGCGCTCGGGTGGGCCGGACCAATGCAGAATGCGCCATCGACTCATGTATCAGGTTAATCCGGAATCGCTTTACACCAAAGTCCCTCTTTAAAGAGCGCTGAAACTGGCTTTGCTGTTCAGCCACGGCTGTGCCCCAACCCGCCCCCCCCCCCCCGCCCCCCCTCCCTTAGGTTTCCTTTCTGTATGCCCTGGGAAGCAGGGTGAGTAATTACATCATTGTGGCTATGGCTTTCAGGCGGCCTGATTGGTTTTGTGGGAACCTTGCTGCTGGAAGGAAGGAACTGCAGGTGTGTTTATAATCAGGACAATAGAAAGAGCAAAGGAAATGTGTGAATGTGCTCTGTTATTCTTTTGGTGCAGATGGAGGAGTGTTTTGCATGTGATTTTCCAGCGCTGCGGTCTATTATATCACCCAAGCACACTCTTCGGTTCCCAGAAACGCCGGGTAAATAAAAACAGCCGACGCGACTGAGATAGTTTGAATAAAAATCAAAGAGAGAGCTCTGAAGTCTCTGTCCTCATTAAGCGCTGTTAACGCTTAATGTGTGAGTTTAGCTCCCAACCAGGTTGTTTACAGTACAGCCATTACTCTGCCCCCCCCCCTAAAAAACACAGGCGCTCTCTAAGGATCTACTTATCAAATGTGCAGAGCCGTCCATTAAGACCCGACTCACTAACAGCCAGTGCAGCGCCGCAGCGTGTGGTTAGTGCACGGCAAAGAAAAGCAGAGTGACACAATTTCTCACTATTGTTCACCCGTTGACTGCGTGTGTGGTGTTTGTCGAGCCGTTCCTTGTGAAGTGGAGTCCCCCGTGCGACTGGCACCCGCCTTGGCGAGGACCTGCTGCAAAAAAGACTGGGCTAGAGTTTTATTTATAGAGGCAGCCTGCCGAGTGTGTGTGTACATGTGTGTGTGTGTGTGTGCGTCTGGTGAATATGCTGCAGAAAAATGGGGTGTTGGAATCAAAGGACACCTGTCACTTTGTACGTGAATCAGGGATCAGCAGAGAGATGCTGGAAATAGTAACGCTCTCTAGTTTTCTAATTTTCTTTTTAATTCAAATGTCTTCTGCTGTGTGCAGAGTGAAATGGCAGTGCTTTGCAGACCTACGTCATGTATAGCTCTGGGACTTTATCACATCTTGTCGACACGGTGTTGTGTTTCGCTGCAAAGAAAAATGTTCAAGGTGTAGCACACGTTTGTATTTAGTTCCCTTTGCCCTTATACCCCATAACAACATCCAGTTGCATTCGTAAATCACATAATTAGGGGGGGGGAAACGTCACAAAGACTGAGGGAGTCGTCATACAGGTCAGGGATAAAGCGGTGACGTGCAAAGTGGGGTCCGGTTATAAAACAAAATTCCAAGATTAAAACATCTCACAAAGAAGTGCCTAATCCACCATCTAAAAATGACACAACAGCAAAGTTACCAAGATATGGCCGTCCACCTAAAACTGACGGGCTGGGAAAGAAGAGCAATATTAAGGAGGCGGCCAAAAGGTCCATGGTATCTCTGGAGGAGCTGCAGAGTTTAACAGCTGAGGTGGGAGAATCTGCTGATATACAACAAATCTGGCCCATATGCGATACAAGTCATTAGTAAAAAAGTATCAGTGAGTTCCTGCAGGAGAGACAGCTAACTTGTTGGTCTGGTTAGATGATACCTAAAGTGAACATTTTGGTACCTGAGACCACACATCATACTGAACTGATGCCAGCGGTGGTGAGGCCGGGTTATGCTGTTGGGATGCTTTTCTCCAGCAGAAAAGCGGACTATTGCATGTCTGGCTTCAATTTCAGCGTCATGAGGAGCCATGTTCTCATATGAAAATAACCTTCATGCATCTCTTATGTGTTCGATACAATGTTATCACAATTTGAAACTGAATTTCAAATGCTTGACTCTTAATTTCTCAGTACATCAGCATATAAAGGAAAGCTAGGAAGCAGTGTGACACAACCAATAGAATGGTCCAATCAAACCTGACAAAAATCCTATTGAGGATTTCTGTACCAATCTGAATGAGCTTAAGCTATTTCACAAAGAAGAACTGGCAACACTCCCAATCTTGAGAAGTGCAAAGCTGTTAGAAACACGCCCCTAAAGACTTACAGCTCAAATTGCAGTACAGACTGGTTCTAAAAGCATTGACTTAGTGACCTTTTGTTTAAAAAAAAACATATGTGAGAACCATGTGTCATTTGCCTTTCATTTCCTAATCTTGCACTACTTGGTGCAAAATAAGAGGTGAGAAGGCTGGGCAGGGCTTTATATCGCTGCAGTGTTTGGGGGAAGGAGTGCCCATTTAAACAGCCAAAGATTCCATTTTAAAACTTGCTGGCATTGCAAATCGATTCTGACAGGTAGTTACACCAGGTTTATTTTCCTGTGTGTACACTAAACTGCGGCGCGCCCGACTAAAATTCCTTTCAATTTGCTCACATTCTCGCCGTTCACTCGAGGTCAGAGTGCCTCGGCGGGGAGAAAACCCCGGCTGCGCGTCTTTCTATCTCCTGCTCCGGCTCTTTTGCACTTCAAAGTCTCACGGCGCACCTTCGAGATCACCAACTCTGCATCTCTGATGCGGAATAAAAAGGAGGTGCATTACGCTTTGAAGAAATTGATCCCGCAGGATGGCAAGCTGGATGTCAGCCAAGGTGGTTATGATACGGTTACGGTTCTGTCAGGCGTTTTCTCTTTTTCCTACGCCAGCCTTTTGTGAAAGCGCTACTATTAGATGTGCTATTATGAGTCAATAATCTTCATCCTTAGCGTTGCCGCTGCGCCGAAGTGTCTCTGGATGTCACGTCAACCAGGACGGATATGTAGTCTGCAATCACAGCTCAGGATGCAGCTGAGATTTGACCCAATTTGCTTTTCGAGCTAAAGACCTACGTCAGGAAGTCTTCACTCCACCAGGTGGAATTAGCTAAAAAAAAGAAAAAAAAGAAAAGAAAACGTGGCCTGCGTCGCATCTCGGTTCGCACAAAGCTGGCTGTACTCTGCCCTCCGCGCGCATACGGCTGCTCGTAACAGATTCCAGCAGGCCGGAGCGTATAGCAAAGCCAGTAATCAATGTGAATGTGAAACATGCTCACTGCTCAGCGGACCGGGTGAAAAGGAGGAGAGAAAAAAAAAAAATCCTTACTCCTGACACAACATTATTTCTACGAGTCTATTAGAAAATAACTGCATTTGCAAAGACGGGGGAAGAATACATTATGAGCAGTTAGGCTGAAATGACAACACACATTATGAGGCGATTAGTTTACACAGGCAGCTAATGGATCCAATCACAGCACATTAATAAACAAGACACTTAGCTTTGTATCCACCTGAAGAGCCTCATCAATCTTTTATTGCGATCGCCTCGGCCGGGCCAGGCGGCGTGGGCCCCGATATTTCGACTGCTGGGGGGGGGAGTGGGTGGGGGCAATGTCAATCGCTCTGGCTCGCGTTTAGCCCCGCCGCTCCTAGTTATGCGGGAGAGAGAACAAACGGCTCTCGGAGTGAAAGAGTAATCAGTATGATTATTCTCTGTGCCCCGCTGCACAAAATGACCATCATATATCTGCAGGAGTTGATAGGATTGGCAATCAATGACCATGAATCAATGATCCTAAAGTCAGGTGCTCGGAAAGCAGCGCCACGACGCCCGGCCCGGCCGCTGGCGGGTTTGAAGGCTTATATTAACCCGAATGACGGCAAATGTCAAAGCTGCAGAATTATCACACGGAGGGTGTTTGCACATCAGCCATGGCGTTATACGTGCACCAGGGCTTTGAACCGATTTTTTTTCCCCAATCGGTTCGTTCCGAACAGAAACGGAATTATAACGTTTCCGGTTATGAGTTCCACCAATAAATTGACGTTCCCGAACCGGTTGGAACAAAAAAAATACTGTTCCCGGAACGGTTAATTTCGTTCCTTTCGTTTGACAAATATAGCTATTGATATTGTGTTTGGAATGAGCGTTTTACTTAACGATGGATCGTAATTTACCTCTTATTTAAGATGTGTAGCTCTGGTGGAGACACCGCTCTCTCTCCATTCAGTCAGCGAATGTGTGATGTGATGTCACACAGGAAGTGAACCTCAGCCGTCATGGTAACGTGCGCTAACCTGACTCCGCCAGCTGTATTTCGCTCCGCCTAGCTCCACTCACATACATCTGGGACACCTCCATAGCATTTATTGAAGGCTGGGCCTTATCAAAAATCCTTGCATATGATTGGATAAGCCACTTGTCTGTCATCTTTATCGATGTGCTATTTCAACCACTCACACCGAAGCTAACCCGTGACGCTGATGAGAGCGATGCAGGAAAAAACTAATTTTTTTTTTTTATGTGTTTGCGGCTCTAGTGGCGTTTTATTGACAGTGAGCTGACAGGAAGAGGGGGGAAGACAGACGGCAAAGCACCGCTGGTCAGAGTTGATCCCGGGCCGACCGCGTTAGGAGACTAAAGGACTCCTAACATGGTTTGCGCTAACCGCTAACCTACAAGATGTCCGCTGCGGACGCGCCCCGGAAAACAAAACTTGCCAAATCCGGTCGGGAGAAGGGCGAAAACATGGTTTCCACCAACAAAAGCCTTCAGAGCCGTTCTCTGATGTTCTTTTAATGAAACAATATTAGGTAGATTGAACAACACGGAAGAAATAGCAGCATCAATGTTAACGCTTGCTTCCTCGATGCGAGCCACCATTGCTATCAAAACAGTCTCACGTCATGGTCGCGTCTCCACTACGTCACATCTATGAAACTCCAGCCCTGCGTCCTGATTGGCCAGACAATAAAATTGGTCGGAGAAATCACTTTCTATGGGAGATGTCCCAGATGTATGTGAGTGGAGCTAGGCGGAGCGACATGCATCTGGCAGAGTCAGGTTAAACGTGCGCAGGAAAATAATTACTTTTTTTTTTAGTTAATTAGGCAACGAAAACTTTGGGAAACGAAATAAAACCGGTATTAACCGGTTACCATTATTTTTAAATAAGTGTTCCAGTTCCAGAACATAAAAAATAATAACGTTTCAGGTTTTGTTTCTGTTCCCTGTAAAATACAAAAAGTTCCCGGTTTTCGTTTTCGTTCCTTGTACCGGTTCAAAGCCCTGACTTGCACCTGCGGACACTGCTCACCAGTACCGGGATGGACCCCCATCAGAACTGCAGGTTTGTTGGCGGCACATCTATGATGAGAACCTCCAGGTCCACCCAGCGGTGCTCTGTCGTATTTAGACCATGAAGGCTGGTGTCCTCATGGTCAGGTGCAAGAAACCAGTTTGAGCTGATCTGAGCGTAGCCATGAGAAGCTGTGGTCCTGATGGGATGGACGTGGTCCGCAGCAATACCCAGGGAGGCTGCGGTGATGAAACAACGCTCAGTCTGTGCCACGGGGGCTCACGTTGTGCCGTGAAATCACCGCCAGCGGCCCGAACCTCGGTTCCAAGGCGCGATTGAGCAATCATTTCATGCTATTTACACCAAAGCCTGATCATACCGTCTGTCGCCGCTGAAATCTAGACCAGGCGACTTTTCCCTCAATGTGTTATCATCTAGCTTTTGCAGAGCCTGTGCAAATTGTACCCTCCATGCACTGCTCTTATCTGACAGGAGTGGTGCTTGGTGCGCCCGTCTGCTGCTGTATCCCTTCTGCTTCAAGGATGGACCCGCTGTGTTTGCTCCGAGGGGGTATTCTGCATGCCCTGGTCGTAACAAATGGTCATTCCACCCACTGCTGGCTTTTGCATCACCTTCAACTAGTTTTCCAACTCTCCTTTGACGTCGACAAAGGACTTTTACTCACCGTAAAAGTGAAAACCACCGCTCACTGAAGGGTTTTCTCTATTTTAGAACATGACAGATGTTTGGGCGTGAAAATCCCGGTCAACGGTCACTTCCTGTAACCAATGTGCCAACATACGAGTTACTTCAAACTCTTTTTTTTTCTCCTCATCCTGGTGCTAAGCTTAAACTGCGCCGCATGCCTGAATGCATCGCATTCCTGCTGTGGGATTGGTTGATTAAGTATTAGTGTTAGCAAACAATAGAACAGGTGTATCTCATAAAACGGCCGGCGAGTGTATTCTCAATTTACCAAGTGTCCCTACTTAGCCCGCTTCTTTGTCATGTGCTATATCTTGGCATACTTCAGTTTTATTTGGAGGTTGTGGAGCGGGCTGCCAGCAAGGAGTTCTACAATCCTTTACAGAACCCTAATAACCAGCAATACAGAGCAGTAAAACGAAGGAAGGCCATAAACAAAATGAAATGCTACAATCAGACACATATCGTAATGCCTCTGCAGGGAGAATAAAAATGCATCAGTCGTGCAGTTCTTATTCCTAAACAGTCATTGTATTTAAATCGATTTCACAGAGCAAACAGGAAATATGGCTCTGAAGCCTCAATCACCGATCCACCGCCATGTTTCAGCCGGAAAGGAAAGAAAACTCCGGACGGATCAATCTGTTAATCAGACAATTAATCACCTCAAAAAACGCATGTTTATCATTTGTCTGCGGCGCGTTTTGTTCTGATGGATTAGATGCATTACGGCCGGGCTTCCGATCTGATTTGTATTCCTCGCTGTGCTGATTACAAAATTACAGTGCTGATGCATGGCTTTTCTCCACGCAAGACCGATGCCAACGCTGAGCAAAAGGGAGCAACCGGATGAATGTGTTTTGACGAAGAAAACAACACAAATTCAGGCCGGTAGATGAACGCGGGGCTTAAAAAATGGGAACGACTGCAGCGGTTTGAAGGGATGAGTGACAGACGGAGTCGGATAGGAGCCGAGCAGCAGCGTTAGACGGGGAGCTTTAGCAGAGTTTGGGGCTTTTACTCCCGTATTTTTCGTGACTCGGGGGCGTATTCCCCGTGGTCTGCAGACAACCTCAGGCTGTTCGCTCAACTTCACCAAGTCTGTGTCTGTCTCTATCAGCCTGGGATCATGGCTGCTCTGAGCTGATGTGTGTGTGTGTGTGTGTGTGTGTGTGCCCACGCTGTCTGTTGCTTCAATAAAAGCAGCCAGAGTAGACTGGGACCAGGGGGAAGACTGACAGACAACAGCAGCTCACAGGCACACAATAATAATTCAGCAAGCAGCACAGAGAGCATGCAGTGGCACATGTACACACACCGCTGCATGCTGCAGCGCTGCTGCGTGGGCAGCTACACACACACACACACACACACACACACACTTGCAAACACAGACACCCACGCTCAGGTTTGTACGTTCGCATGCCTGAGCGTCAGGGTGGGGAATAACACGGCTCGGTTCCCCGGGGTGCCAGGTGCCGACAGGACATTGTCTGCTAGAGGCAGTTATCTGAGGACAAGCAGTACAAGGAGGAGGAGGAGGTGTGTGTGTGTGTGTGTGGGGGGGGGGGGGGGGTTGTTTTCACCAGAGTATTGCCTGAGAGCGGCTGCGATATGCAAAGACAAAAATCTGTGCTTGCTGTGAAGTACTCCCCGTAACACTGGAAACTAGCAGCTCCGATGAGGCTGAGAGATGTGATCCCAGCTCAGTAGATACCCAGATATAAGACGGAGGAAGGAGTAAAGCACTTTAACCGTCGCCCATCAGATGCAACGGATGATTTTCCAGGCGGTGAAAATCCTACCTGCACGAACCGCCCTATGGCGAACGTCATAAAGGGCATTCCGTGTCCCCATCTCCAGGTGTTTTCAGCTGGGTTTGAGGCGTCAGGTTTCTTTTGGGTTCATGTTTTGATTATTTCTGTTCTGTTGTTTCCTAGGCTGAAGTTGTTTCCTTATGCTAAGAGTTTTTGGATGTCTTTATGTTTCTGTTTTTTTCCTGTTTGTGCTCTGTAGTTGCTCCCGTGTTAAGTAATCCCTCTGTGGATTATGTTCTTTGTTCACTCTACATTTTGTAATATTTCCTGTCAGATTCCTTCCTTGTGTTTCCCTTCAGTTCCTGGTCACTCCTCCCCTCACCTCATCTGTTCCTCATCCCCTCCTGACTACCTTCACCTGTTTCTGCCTCACTTTTCTCCACATTCTGTATCGCTGGTTTTCCATCCTTATGGTTTGTTTCCCTGCCCTGTTCTTCCTGCCGGTTGTACGCTTTTCTTGGTTTCATCTACACCTGTTTGTCTGCATTTGGGTCCTTCCTCAGCACATAAAACACAACTTTCTGGCTACTCCCATAAGCATTAGGTGGTCTAAAAAAGTCTTGAAAGAAGATTTAAATCTGATTTTGATTTATGTGGCTTTTGTAAGTCAGAAGATGAAACCCTGGAGCTGCTGTTTTTTTTTTTTCATGTCAATATTCAGAGCTTTCGGAAAGACATTAGGAAACTGTTTGATCTCAAACTTAAAATCTTTTCTTTTGATATTGATGATATTTTATTCTGTGTGCTTAAGTTCAGCTTTCTCTGATGCCATAAATCTAGTTGTTCTTTTACCTAATACCAGATTCACTGCAGTAATGGGGGGGGGGGGGGGGGGGGTAAACGGCCCTCCTTCCCATTTCATCACTAAGTAGATTAAAAACCTGGAAAACTGCTAGAATCATCTAACAGCAAATCACTAAAACTTTTTATTCTAAGTTTCTCTTTCTATGGTTTTGTTCCTCTGTTCTGTATTGATTTTATTTATTTATTTTTATCTTAAACCCCCTAGCTTGTGATTTGCAGTTATGACATCCTTCACCAGAAATTGTACTAATTTTATTTCATTTGAAAGTTTATTTTGTAGGGACAGACACACATCGACATGGACAAACTGAACAAAACAGCAGTCCTTTGTTTGCGTCAGCTAATTCGCAGCACTCGTCCTTTTGGTTGCTTTAGTGTTTCATGCATATTGTTCTGTTTTTATGTCTAAATTCGACACAATCATTTCTCCTTCTAACAGGTGTAGGACTGTTCTTCGTCCACCCTGAGCTCAGTCTCATGCACTGATGATCAAAACCATATCTGGGCCAGCATGTGTTACCTTTTGGTTGCCTTTGGCCATTTCTGATGTTACCATCCCAGAAGAAAAAAAAATTATGATTTTTTTTTTCCTTATTCTGCTTTTAAAAAGACAAAAACAATTTAAGTCTGACTTGGAACAAAATTAAACCTTACTAATCTGGATGAGACCTCTCCAATTTTACCTTTTTCTGTCCTTGGACTTCCAACATTTTGTCACCACTTTATTTCTTTTGATGGAGAGGAAAGACAATGGCATCTTCTGCACACATTTTTGTCCTGCATGGTATGGACAAAAAAATAAACGTGTCAATTTACCTGCATTCTCATTTAAATGTAGCAAAAATGGCTTCTGGTTATAAGCTCTTCACAATCCATCTCTGTGACTGTTTACATCAGTGGTTGAGCCGTTTCACACTCAGTCAATGGTGAGCCCATTCAATATAGAGCTGTGTCATATGGGATTACAAAGATACAGAGCACAGTGGAAGCCTGTTTGCTCTCCCCGGCGTCTCCCTTGGTGTGTCCAGGAAATGTTAGGGATGGGGACGCAGCCGGTGGGGAATCCTACACAGTCAGGTAATCTGTGCTGAGACACAGCACACGAAGGAAAGGCTTATCTCTGGAGGGCTCGCTGCAAAACAGCTACAGAGGGGGGGTGGCAGGATAGGGGTGCAGCCGCTGAATGGGAACAGCGTGCGTCATTCAATTCACTTTCACAATGATATGACGGCGCAAATGCACACACGGTGCATTAGCATCTTGAAAGCTGGTATTTTACCAGAAACCTGCAGGTCAAGCTGATGTGCAGGTTTTAGATAACAAGATTTAAAAGCAACTCCAGCTAAATAAGGCCAAATAAGTATTTTATTTCAGTGTTTTTTAGTAGTTTTCATACCGGCAGTGAATGCTTTGCTCGTTAATAAAACTTTGTCTAATAAAAAAAAAGGGGTTTCTGTTGCCTTTTTTTGTGTGGTCTGAACAATCGGCAGTGATGGTCTCTGGGTGGAAATGACTGCACCCCGAGTGACTCTCAGTTCTATTAGTTAGATGATTAAACCAAATTAAAGTTTGAGGCGTTCTAGAGGAGACAAAGAGTCCTTTGTACTACCAAACAAAAGTTCAACTTAAGGTTTGAAACATTTTTCACATTTTGCAACAAGAAAAATAATTCATTGCATTTTATTGGAATTTTACATGAAAGCCGAATGACACTCAGTTACTTCATTGTGAACTGGAAGGAAAACGATACATGGTGTTCAACACTGGATCCAGTCCTGTGACTCACTGCTTTCTAGAACCATGTGCTTAGCTGCAGTTGAAGTCTTTGAGGGAATGTTTCTACCAGCTAGGCACATTAACAGTCTTGCCAGAGATTTCTATCTGAAATTTGGCTGGACCATTTCAACAAGACTTAGATATTGTTAAAATCTTTTATTTTATTGTCTCTGCAGATCATCAATTGCGTATACTGCACACAGTTGAGGTAAAGAATATTATGATATGAGCAAACAGCCTTAAATCGGAGACAACCGGACTTTCGCTCAGTTTGTCTGAAAACGTTTCAACGTATCCAGGACTGCGAGTCACCAGAATGCGGTACCGCGCGCGAGCTATTTTTAGAAACACAACGTCACGATAACGTCACATCACGTGGTACGCAGTGGGGCAAACTCCTGAACCCAGCCGCTGCTTTGCTTTAAAACAGACATGCGTTAGCCTAGGTTTTACTCGGTAAACAACTGCTTTTTCCAAATCTAAGACCATGGTTTTTAAACATTGTTGCTATGGAACGTGCAACAGCGACTCGAGTTACGCTGATCGGCCGCATATGAAGGATGTTTTCTTCAAGACTGCCAAGGAGAAATGTGTGCGCTGGGTACACCGGGGCGGTCGGCCTACACAACAGTTCAACCCGGAAAAAGTTACCAAATTCAAGTACATATGTAGCAAGCATTTTGTCGGAGGAAAGGGCACAACCGATGAACATCCTGACCCAATTCCAGCGACATCAAGTCAAGGTAAGAGTATTTTGGTGGCCGACATGTTAATAATGAAGCGCCTGCTACCATGACAGCATATAGGCTATCATGGTAGCAGGCGCTAACATGATAGCCTGCTACCAGGAAAGCTTACTCAAAAACATTTCAAATGAGACAAACATTAAACATATACCCATTCCTGGACGGTGATTGCAAACAACAACAAAAAAAAACGGCCGACGCTGCCATGACCGCCGCGCAGGAAAAAAAAACAAAGCTTACCGTTCATCAACTCGGCCAGTTTTCCAGTCTTTTTAAGCCATCGAACCTCAAGCCATCGTTTGAGCTGAAGGTTGGTGTGTTCTTCGACAGTTCGGCCAGTAATCCGTGCGCCTGGGACATCGTCTTGGGAAAGTTTAACGGCTGTAAAGTCGGTCAGATCGCTGGTTCTGTTGCGCTTGTAATAGCTGGGTTATCCGTGCGTTCTCTCCTGTATGCCCTACCTAAGCGGCAAAAGGGGCGTTGCTCTTGAGACGGTGACGTCACGTGCGCGGTACCGCATTGACAAAGACTCCTGGATAGGTGTCGAAGCGTTTTTACAAAAACTGAACGAAAGTCCGGTTGTCTCCGATTTACGCCTGTCTGTTGTTGCAGTGACTGAGAATTTGCATAGGTATTATGAAATTACTTCACATAAGAATGATATACCTTGAAAACCAAAAACAATTTGCATAAAGAAATACATTTGTAAAACGAGGTGGGTGGGTAGTGTGAAGGTGCGGTTCACAGGAAATAAGACTGTATAAGTTTTACATTTACAGACCATTTTGACCAAACTGCAAAACATGTCTGTCTTCACTGTGATTGGGAATGTTCTATTTTTCATGTCTCCATGTGCTGCCAGAAGTCTCCAGCTGGCTTCTCTACTGTCTAGATGTGTTTTCAGGATGGGTGTAACAAAAACAACCCACCAGAACTCTTGCCATGTATGTGACTCTGAAGGTTGCCTCGAGCTGGCCTGTTTTCTCCCTGAGCTCTGCTGGAATTCGTTTTATGACCTAACCCTGCGCTAAACGTTTCCACAACTTCCTCCCTGACCTGTCTACTGTGTTCCTCGGACTTCACGATGCTGTTTGCTCACAAAAAACCTCTGAAGCTTTGACAGAACCATGTATAATTTGTTTTGTATGTTTTTGTCTTACAATGCATAGCTGTACATTACTTTATGTTGGTCTATTCCATGAAATCCTGATAATTAGCAGTGCATTTAGCAACTTCAAAAGTAGCAACTGGCAAATATCAAACTGCCACGGATTATTGGTACCCGATTAAAGTCAATCACGTTGCAAAAGCATCTTTCAAAACAATTAAATTAAAATAAAACATCAACCCTAACCCCTTCAGCCTAGGACTTGTGAGCTTTTTCAACTTCAGCAACCAGCAGCAGAAAACCCAGGAGGTTCTGCTGCTGGCACTGATACCGAATGGATCATGATGGTAAATGTGAACTGGACTCCTTAACTGAAGCTGCACAGAAACAGTGAAACCTAAAAGGATTTCTATGGAAATAGAAATGGCAGTCAGCGGCATGCTCCTGCGCATTATACGTCAACCGGGCGACCTCAGTGGTAAACAAGATAGTTTCACGACAAAAAAAGATTTCTGAGATGTGTGTGTGTGTGTGTATTTGGAGGGGGGGTTTACTCAACTGGTTTTTGTATTCAGTGCAGATTACAGTAGTTGCCTGAACTTGTGAAGGCCCTTGTTAGATTTCAGCTCATCTCCCCAAGGACATGTCACCAACCCTGTGTAACCCCGCCGTCACACCGCCTCAACCCAAGCAGGATGACACATCCTCACTCTTATTCCAGCTTGTCTTACTATTTAATTTCCCTGCTTTTGTACTGTGAGGACAAATCCAAGCTCTGGGGCGGATCCCTCCACACACACACACACACACACACACACACACACACACACACACACACACACACACACACACACACACACACGCACGCACACAGCAACAATGAGCCATGCCACTATCTGTGTTTTAACTGGCTCCGCCGGAGGACCGCTCTGGATCACAGCCAAAACAATTCATTCACGCAGAGTTCCTCACACGCCCATGTTATTTCACTCCTTTATTTTGGGAGCTCAATTGAGAGGCCTCATTCATCACTGCTGGAATGGCATCATGTGTTTTCCTCTCCTTCTTCAAGGGGGAAGACGGACTTTCTCTAACGTGAATGTTTCACATGCGTTGCGAGGATTACAGCAGGTCCCTGTTGAACACGCGTAACGCGCCGACAGCTCGGGATGCTGTTGTAATCATTGCTGTCTGCTTCCATGTTTTTGTTCACATCTTTCAATACTGACTTCTCTGCCTGCCCTTCCTGTCCAACCCAAACACCCGTTCAAACCCCAGTATCTCATGCAGCAGAAGCTAATATTACTCTGTGTATTTTTATTTGATTCCACTGAGAAACCACAGACTGTCTGGTCTTCATCTATGCAGACAGAGCAGAGCGGGGCGACTGTTTGTATCTCAACGTACTCATGCAAAAAATTTGCCCTGCTACCAGCTTCACGGCCTGAACCACCAAGACATCTGGCAACCAGCATGAGACTTCCTGGTTATTTTATACTTTTGCAGATAAGAAAATGCATAACTTAGACTTTGTGGTCGTGCTGCCTAAGATACTGTCTGCATGTCTGTTAAGCTTTACTTGACAATTTCTATTAATACATTCATCTCTTGTAAGTCTTTGTCGAGATCTGGTCTTTTGTTCCACCCCAAACGACGACACCTAACACCGGATAGCTTATTGTTTGGGCGTATAGTTAACGTAACCTGAGGAACAGCAGCAATGGAAGTGGTGAATATGTACCTGAACCTGTGGGTCACGTCTCGCTGTTTCAAAGGAAGTCATTGGTTGTAGTTAGAGCTTATGGTAGAGATGTTCACAGGTTGTTGTTGGTTTTTTTTAAGTGCAGTCTTATGCCTAGCAGGTACAGGTCTAGGTTAGGTCTGAAGTCTTTCAGGACCAAGTCCAAATCAAGTCTGAGCCAAGTAAGTCGGAAATCTTTGACAGACAAGTTCAAGTGAAGTCTCAAGTCCCTGAGGGCATGTACAAGTCCAAGTCAAATCTGAAATCCCTATTGACTAAAATAAACATTGTCTCATCAAATACAGGACAATCAAATTAGGACAGGATAATTAAATTAGATTATCTGTATAAATTGATTGAATTTGACTTTGCAAAGTGCCTTGAGATGACATGTTTCATGAATTGGAGCTGTATAAATAAAATTGAATTGAATTGCTGGAGGCGAGGAATTCAAATCCACATTAAATTAACACTTGAACATCTAACAGGTAACTTTAATTGTTTTAACCTAAAAAAAAACTTCATAGGATGTGTTATATCATTTCCAAGTATTGATCAGGTGTCATATGTTATGTCCTAAGAAACGTTATAAAACTCGATGAATACCTATTACCAATGAATTTCTGTTTGATTTCTTTTATTGATTCATTAGAGTTAAATTTATTCAGTTTTAACGACTTAATTCATATCTATTAATCTCCACCTTCATACTGTTTACTCCTTTCCTGAGTACCATACTATTTAATTGTTTGTAGGTTTTTGTCCACCTCACTCTGCATCTGAGAGTTTTTGCTATCAAAAAACTTGGTACTGAATCTATATAAAATAAATATTTATTTCAAGTCTAAATGTTAATCACGTTCCGTTGTGTGCTATAAATTATAATGTAATGAACTGAGGTTTCAAGTAACGAAGTACAAATACTTCATTACCTTACATAATTAGAGATTTTGGTTATATATACTTTACTAGAATAATATTTTTTTAGCCAACTTTTTATTTTTACTCCAAAAGCTAAATTTGGGTGTGGGGCAGTGCTCTATTTGCTGCGTTGGTGCAGTCCAAGCTTTTCTCCTCAATGTCATTTTTTTAATACTTTAAGTAGTTTTGAAACCAGTAGTTTTACCCTTTACCTAATTACATAAAATTTACATGAAAAGCTTCAGTTGATACTTCAACTTCTACAGAAGTGTTTTTACACCCTAGTATCTATACTTCTACCGGAGTAATAAAGTGAATACTTTTAAGACCTCTGATAAAGAGTGATTAAATGAGCGAATGTCAAATTTTGGAGCTTTTCATTTTGTAGAACCTGATGTGTCCCTGCAATGAGCTAGCTTAATGGCAACAGGATACCAGAGATGAGTTAAGTGTATTTGGTTCTGAAATGACGCTGATGTCATTAAAAACAGCGCAGAGCCGCAGAGACATCTGCTGCAGCTTCATGATTGAAATCCATCTACCCGTACCACTGAAGAGTTTACATAGCGCCATTCATGCACAGGGCAGTTCAAAGCGCTCCTGTTCCAGTTTGCTTTACTGTTTAACATCTTAGCGTTTGTATCCGCAGCAGAGGCCCCACACACAAGATATTCACAGGAACTACCAGGATGCTGATTGGGTAATGGTCAGTAGCAACGTATATATCTTTTTGTAAACTTCTCCGTACTGCTGACTGATGCCAAACCAAACATTTGCTTGGATGGGTTTCCCTCATTTGCACACAGCCCTCTAGTTACTCAGATGGGATTTTTTATTTATTTATTTATTTTATTTTTTTTACCTCTAAGTGGATCTTTAGCGCTTGGTCAGAAATGCTTCTACTTTTCCAACGCCTCCAGCAACCCACTGGCTCTCAGTGAGAGCTGGCACATCTGGAGCGAAACAACCTGGGAGTAACACAGGAGGTGTTGGACGTGGGCCTGACTGATGAGCGAGATATTCACATTAAACAAGCTGAACCCGCTCATTTGAAGAGTAAAGAAACTGCCGTGAAACAATTTGTGCTGCAACACTCAAATCTCAACTCTGAATATATGATATTTTGTTAATTTTTTAGAGGTTTAAGGTGAGACTGCTTCAACATGTTTTTACCTCAACAGTTTTTCCTTATAGAAAAGAAAAGCTATTAAATGTGTGCAAAAATGTTTCCATTGTCTTGAAAGCTAAACTTTTTTGTAGGTAGGATGATGTTTCGTAGCTGGTAAAAGACTTAACTACTAAAAACAGCACAAGCTGAGCAATATTTACCATCTTAGCATGTAGCGCTACTTTGGCTCAGATTCTAAACCTTGGATTTTCCTTAGAATACCCAAGTTGTCCAGTTGTTCGACTGGAACCTCAGTGCCACAACGGCACATTTGTAGCCTTTGAGAGTGGCAGGACGAAAGCCATCGTGGAATAAAAGCCTCAAATAGACCCAACTGTGGTTTGCGCAAACAAATGCAAGGGTCACATCGAATGTGTAGAAGGTGCTTTGGTCAGATGAGACCAATAGTGAACTTTTTAACCTGCATGTAAAACTGTAAATGTTGTTGAAAAAGACCTCACGTTACTTTTAACACTCCCTGAATCGTGGTAGCGGAAGCATTATTTTGTGGGGGTGGGCTTTTCTTCTGTGAGCACACTAAAACTGATATTTGGGGGAAGATAGAGTACGAGTCAGTCCTGGAACCATGAGCATACAGCCACAGCCACAACAGAACGATCAAAGCATGTTGAGTTGTCGGAATGACTCATTCAGGACAATCCCATTGAGAATATGTAGCAAGACTTAAAAAACGTGCTATTCCAAGAAGACAATCTCCGTCCAATCTGGCACAGTTTGAGCTATTTTGCAAAGAACAATGGACAACAAGATTGCATTTCTGGTTCTACCAAAGCACGGGGGATGACATGAATACTTTTTGCGAGTCACCCGTTCTGGTCACATCCGCCCCCGTCTCTCTTAGCTTGAGACGAAGTTATAAGGAAGATATGAATCAGCAGTTTGCCGAGACACCAAAACTCATATCTCACAAAAGCCATCAAAATAAGTTCGAGAGGGGAGCTTCTTTGTTTACCAGACGTATATGAAGCCAGCGCTAGTAGCTGAGAGCAAACAGGATATTGTAGCCTGCATACCAGACAGCATACCTTCGTTTCACTGCCATGCTAATTTAATCTCTGTTACTATGGAGGTAGAACTTCAGGGCAAATGCCCACATGGTTATGGCTTCAGGCCTGAATGCAGACACTCAGCAAAAGTAGATTCTCTTGTTTCCAACTTAACAGAGCGGTCTTCATACGGTAACAGCACACGTTGGAGCACTGAAATCGGCCCGTGCAATTGGTGTGAAATACACCGTGCTGTCTTTGATCTCCACCAATCTGATGTTTTTCTGATCAGAGTTTTTTTTTTTTTTTTTGTCTGAACAGGCTCTTCGGCTTCACAGGGGAAAAAAATAACCTGCCTGACTCCTTTCAAAGGAGCAAAATGAACTTAAAGCTTCCTATGATGATTGGTTTTAATGAGAAGATGGAGATTCAAGGAATCCCGACGACGAGTGATGTAACCGATTCAAGCTGAACCCAAATCAAAAGGGGTCTGGGGGGGGTAAGGGGAGTGAGTACGGCTCTCCGTGGCACGACGAGAAACTCATTATTCTGCGACTAACGCAGACAGAGGTACGACGCAGGGAGAGAAAGGCAGGGGGAAAAAAACTAGGGAGAGCAGATAAAACAAGTCTGGAAAGAGATTTTTTTTTTTCTTTAATGATCAGAATTCCAGTCACAAAATATTAAGGCTTACGCCGGTCCCGGTGCTTGGAGCAGACAGGGCTCGGCTAGTCTCCACGGCTGCTATACACGTTGCATCATGAAAACACGCTACAGCCTCAGAGGGACGTGTCAAACAGCGGGAGGGCGCACAGCGGCATCAAACCAGCGCACCCCGCTGCTCTGTACACTGCGCGGGCTGATATTTTCCACGCAGTAAACTCCGGACTGTACATACGTCGAAGCGAGTTTGCTCTCAAAGCGCCTGCAAACGAAGGAGCCGTACAGGTGATCATGAATGATAATTTTGCAGACGAACACATAAATTAGCCGCTCCCGTGATCCTCAGCGTGCGTCGGTGTGCTCGGCTCGGCTCGGCTCAGAGCAGGAATGCAAATGGCATTTTCTGCATTAATCCGAGACGTGGTGATTGAATTGCAAATGCACTAAAGTAACTGTTTTTAAAATTCATTTAAAGGCTTTGAATAGCAATCGCGCTCCCTCCTCCTTTACCGCGCCAGTTAACACACGGGGGAGAGAAAAAAAAAAAAAAAAAAAAAGTGGATTTTAAATTCGGTGCTTAAACTGCTGACCATGGCTGCCGTTCGACATGTGGGGGGAAATTTCAAATGCAAGATGCAAACGCCTGGAAAACTGCGTTTCTGTTTGAGCATGCTTTTGCAGGCAGTGTTTGCAGAACTATCATATTGTTGCTCCATCTCGTGACTTCATCGTCTTTTGAGGAATGATTCTTGAAGTCATGATAACCCATCATTACGTACGGATATAGTTGACTTTGGAAGCTACGGGCATTTAGCTGAAAGGGAAGGGTCACTGTGTGGGAGAGGAGGTAATGAGGTGTAATTTGCCCATGTTTACTACTTAATAGAAAAGTGACAACTGAAAATGGCAGGTTTTTACCTCCATTTAAGCGTAAATACCATGCTTATTCAGTGTGACATTTTATCCATTGCGTTATTGCCAGGAATAGGATCTACAAGTTGTAAATGATGGTATGTGGGATTTAATTTGATCACAATTTATTGAAGCATGTTATTATGGAAAACAGGCTCCACAGTGGACTGGTGGCGAGGCTGGCAGCCAGGTATGAGGATGCTCGTTATAATCTGGGCTGGCGCCTGGCTTTTCCCGTGCAGGATTTCTCAGGTACTCTGGTTTCCTCCCGCAATCCAACAACATGCACCACGGTTTGACGGGGGTTCTTGAATCGGTGACTCTAAAATGATCGTGCATGTGTGCATGTGCAGGCATGGTTTTCCTTTGGGTTGTTCAGAGCATACCCTGCTTCTCTCCCCCAAAGACTACTGGAACATATTACAGAGATTTTGTTAATGATAGAAAAAACTGAATCATGTTTATTTTGGTCAATATTGAAGTCTATATAGGCAAGTGTTCATTATTTTGAAAAAAAAAAATGCGCTTATGACACCTGGGGAACAATGAATTGCCAAGAAACAGAATTTTCCCTGATAGCTTTTTGCTGAATGTCCACTTTATTATAAAAATATGTCAGTATATTTAGTCAACATGCTACACACATACACACAAACTTTTTTTGTGTTAGTTGCTAATGAATTATAACCTGGCAATCCAGATTGATAATGAGATAATGTGTAGCGCTCTACATTCTGCACATTATCAATCTAGGACTGATCCAATTGAATCTGTTTGGGGAAAGGAGAGACATTCAGCATCTATACTTTCTGAGCTGATTGGGCAAAGTGACACCTAGTGCCCGCCTACCAAAGGTTGGTTTTAGCCAATCACGGTATCAAATGAAAAGGTGAGCAGCAGGCGCCATGAGAAACCACAACAAGTTTGGATGGTCAAGGCACTTTTTGCTGTTCTTCTTTCTAAGAAATCGTAGATTCTGACCAAACAGATGTGACAGCAGCAGCTACCCGTGCGTCCTCCTGCGCAGCCATGTTTATTATGCTTCCGCTGTGGGCTCAGCAGCTCTTGCTTCCATTACAGCTGCTATGTCCCGCCTTAAACCATAATACTGCTACGCCATTGGCCCAAACCATTTTTCATCATGCAGATCTTGCGTTTTTGTCTTTAAATCCAAAGTGCTCCCACCAATAAAGTGACTACCTGTTTTTGGATGCTAAACACTGCTGCTGCTGCTGCTGCTGTCGTCAGCCAGTGCGGGTCATCTTGGCCCATTTGGCTAAAAAGGTTCCCCCTCCTCTCCACTTTTTGCCATCTTTACTTGCTCCGACTTTACAAAACAGGATCATTTGGAGCCGAAATTGCTAAACAATAAATGTGATTTACACGCACAGCTATCGAATCAACTATAACCAGCTTTCACGTCTCTCTCCATCACACCATGCTTCCACCTACAAATTTAAAATGATTTCCCCTTGGGATCAATAAAGTAAGTCTGAGTCTCAGTCCGAAATTTATCAGGCGAGATGGTGTGTTCAGGGTGTTAGATTTCCACCAGACATAGCGCTTTGCAAATTGGTAAGAAGACTCAGCTTTGGTCTCATCAAATCAGATGATGACTTTCCTACATGGCTGCTAGCAAACTGTAAATGACACTTCTAATATCTTCATGCCATTCTTCCATACATTTCAGACTGGAGACTGCGTAGTACTCTAGTATTAGCTGTCAACAATTTTCACACCTGAGGTGAGAGACTCTGCAGCTCTTCTAGAATTACCTTGGGGCCTCTTGGCTGCTTCCCTGATTGAGGCTCTTGAGGTCGGTCGGTTTGGGTTGACGGCCATGCCTTAATAGGCTTCCTCTGCCATGTTTAGCTGTGCCAAGGAAGACGTGTGGTGCTGGATTTCTGCCACAGGTACCATTTCGAACAACTTTCTCCGTGACCTGTCTGCCGTGCTCCTCGGCCTTCACGATGCCGTTTGCTCTCTAATGTTGTCCAACAAACCTCGGACAGCGGCATTTATACTGAGACTAAACTACGCGCAGCTCATGTGCGCTTTTGCTGACCTAGTGGACAATTGGTTGTACTGGATTTTCTTTAGTGGTATGAGTGTAAGGGAGGCTAAATAAAATGCCACCACTTCTAAGATCTTTAATTGAACATCATTAGAGCTGCTTTCTATCTATCTATCTATCTATCTATCTATCTATCTATCTATCTATCTATCTATCTATCTATCTATCTATCTATCTATCTATCTATCTATCTATCTATCTATCTATCTATCTATCTATCTATCTATCTGTCTGTCTGTCTGTCTGTCTGTCTGTCTGTCTGTCTGTCTGTCTGTATATGTAGACATTTTAGACAGAGCTGTGGCCCCATGACAGCTATTTAAGGCAACCTGTCTGAGTCTTACATAACAGACAGGAAGGGAATAGGAGCTTCACTTAGATCTCCCACCACCTATGGCGGCTGTCTGTGATTCTGCACTAACCGGTGGGGGATTTTACATATGCTGCAGCTTGAAAGCTTCATTTCAAATATACTGTCTTATGGGGTTATTTGATCTTTTTTTAAGGTCTTAACCGACTCTGAACATCTCAATCCGCACAGTAGATGTATTTTTCTTTACTTCTTCTGTATTTACTGACATTTGCCACAGATCTAACATTTCCACTTTGCTGTGGATGTGTGTGTGTGTGTGTGTGTGTGTGTGTGTGTGTGGGGGGGGGGGGGGGGGGGGTACAAAAAAAAAGACTTCACACTTTGTCATCTTTTAAAGTACATTTATACTTTTACTGTCTCCGGCTGATATTAGCGTGCGAGTAAAATAATGGCTAAATCTAATCACGTTTCAGTGACGAAGGAGGGAGACTTTAGTTTAATAACAGGTACCGGCAGAATTCAGCATCCCCTTTGACAAATGCGACTTTATTATTTGTGAGTTTGGGTATTGTCTGCCCAACTATCACTCATCCATGTGCTGGGATTGTAGAAACCAAGTAAAGTGATGGAGTGAATGAGGCAAGGAGCAGCAGCCTGTGCAGGTATTTTCCCTTAACAGACACTAAAAACCCTCTCACGTCTTCTCAGATGATTTGATTCCATACCTGGAAACTTTTATGACCTTTCCCTCTAACTAGGCAATATCCCGATAATGGCTTCTCTCTTTACATTTCTGTCAGCAACATAAACTTATCCTTCTGCTCATATACTTTTTTTTTCGCCTCCCAACACTTTACATGATTTGATTTACACACAGTTTTACAATGCATCTGTTGCAAAACTTAAATTAGGTAATATCACAAATAACCAGTGACAGTGGCTGAGTACAATAAACCACATCTAATGAGTTTCACATCATAAAGGCATGAAAGCAATCCCGTCAGGATTTCTCAAAGGGACAGTCTGGCCTAAAGAATGAAAGTTTTATAAAAGGGAGGCACACACACACACACACACACAAAGGGAAGGAGCTCATTAGAAGTCGCAGAGGAGTTTGAACATGACAAGACAAAGGGACCCTGCTGACCTGTGGCACACACCTGAATTCTGAATGACATTAAACTTTCAGTCCTTTAAGTCATTTTTAGCTAAGACTGCTTTAACTGATCGCCTCTTGCCCCATAAATCATTGATATTTAAAGACGTAGACTCTAAATTCCAGAGTTTTTAGCCAGTGCATAAATAGACACATTACGCTTCTCACGCTGTTACGAGTCTGGATATTCAGAAGCATCTGTGCTGATTTGCTTAGTGGAAAGATATAAGAGGACCTGGTTATGTTTGGTTTGCATCTGGAACCTGCAAAACATGACATACTGTTTGGAGCATCTGTCTACATGTGCGGCAAAGTATCTACATCCACAGCTAAGCCAAATAAAGTGTTAGTAGATGCAACGTCGCCTTTTGTCAGCGGCTAAAGACAGAAATGAGGCTTTGAAGGTAACCGGTTTGGGTCTTATTTTAATATTAGACTATATCTACTTTGGATGTGTTCGTTAAAGATTATTGATGCCAGGTGCATGAGCATTTAGTTAATGTATAAATGAAAAATCAGTTCCTATAAGAAGAAAGTAAACTGCTGTGATGCATCATTATGATGAACCGATCATGGGAAATGGCTTTCTAAATTTTAATGAATTACTGTAAAAAAAGACAGCACTTTAAAGCTGGATAGTTAAATTATTGAAACTTTAATAGATTAATAGCACAACTAAAAGTTAAGTTCTCCACTTGAATTCAACAATTTATGTTAAGTGAATTGTCTTCAGTCAAATCGCGTGTTCACAATAGTCCTCCATTTCTTCCCTGTTAACAAACCTTTTGTCCAGTGTAAACCATTGTGTATCATTGATCTTTAAGTATTTCCATGAATTAAAGAGGTAAAGTTGTAAAAACTCTCATATCATATGTTTAATTCTTTTAATTTCTGCATGGACAGCTTAAGAGTTCTCTGAAATATGACCCCGATTAGAGCAAAATAACTAACCATCTTCACCCTGGTAGTTATCAACACTACTCTTTGCAGTTGTTTACATATTTACTTTAAACTATCAGTTGCTAAAACAGGTGTGCAATTTAACCCTGGTAGGTACACATTGATAGGAGAAATCAGTTTGCACAAAGTGTTATGTCAGACCCTTTTGGTACTTCAGCTCAACATAAAATGCAAAAGCACAAATTGGTAAAGGAGGGGAAATGTGCATCAACCAATCGCACCTTACTTTACTAACATGGTGTTTTATGTTTGTGATCAAACTTTGTGAAGATATTGTGTATCATGAAGTTAAATCAGTTGCAACTGATAAGTTCAACCCTGATTTTGACATATCATCTCAAGGCACTTTACAAAGTCACATTCAATCAAATCCTCCAGACAGATTGGTCATAAAGTTTCCTCTCTAAGGAAACCCAGCAGATTGCATTGAGTCTCTGACAAGCAGCATTCACTTCTCCTGAAAGAGCGTAGAGCCACAGTGAACAGTCGTCTGCATTGTGGATGTTCTTTGCAGCAATCCCTCATACTGAGCATGCATGAAGTGACAGTGGAGAGGAAAACACAAACACCTTGGAGCAACTTAGAATAACCAGTTAACCTAACAGTCATGTTTTTGGACTGCAGGAAGCAGAGGTGGATAATCCAGGTCCAGAAAGTAAACAGAGAGATTATTCAAACCATTTGCATTTCCACGTCCACAGCACAGACAGACTTTCCTTTTCAGTTTTAATTTCCGTCAGTAGTAAGGCACTTAAAATATTAGTTGTGAAATTGAATCCTTTCTCCCAATAAAAACAATGACAGGTGTCATTAAGCTTTCCGCTTAAAGTGAGGCAACCTTAGCGGATTGCACAACATTGATTTTGATGATAAGTGAAAATCTGATAGATGGAAGGAATCAACCTGGATCTCAAAGCTAACATATCAAAGCTAACATCCCAAAGCTAACACAAGAGTCTGTGCAAAAAGCAGCAACAACCCGAAATACAAAAAATTATCTAACACCCGATGTGCTTCAGGGTGCAGAGTGTTATGTAACACATTTATTTAGCACTGTGTAAATGTCACTGAACCATAAAAAATATTTATAGAACTCTGTATAATGTTAATTGTCACTTAACAACATTCACCAGTCCTATTTTAAAGCATATTAAAGTTGACGCTCGTTTAGTTTTACAGCACTTTATGTGAGCATCGTGTTTATCCTCCGTCTGGGATTTAGTCGATCTATTCATTCTTATGTGTGTTGAATTAACAAAATACCAAAGGATATTAGAAGCAAATAAAAAGCAAACAGACTTATCCCGTTCACATCAACATTTTTTTTTTTCTATTTAATTAGGATTTGATCTTATACGACTGATTCAGATATGAACTGTAGCTATTTTAACCCAGACATCCGGGCTCGGGGAACCAGAGGCTCCAATCCCGCTCATACTCCTCTGGTTAATAACTAAGAGGAGTCTTTTTCCCTAACATGCTAATACAGATGAAACAAAAGAGGGGGAAACTTCAAGCTGTGCGAAAACCCGAGAGTAGTAGCAGCACATCTTGTAGATAGATGTCCCTTTGCATGCACATGGGATTACAGGCTCGTATCAAACCTCGCCTTGAGCTATAACCTTTGTTCTCTGATATCAAACCCACGCGGTTGTGTTTTATGGGATCAAAATCTGGGAGTAACATTGATATTCAGACAAAATAGCAGCAGCGGCCTTTGAAATAATCTTTTCACCATGCAAGACCATCTATTTTCATTCCACATGCACTATATTAGGACACACTATATCACAGAGGGAAACAGCGGGGAATTCAATCGATGTTCCCTTTGAAATCCACCCCAGTGAGAAAAAATAAATAAATAAATAAGTCCTACTTTCCCTCAACTCGCTAGGCATTACGGTGATCTGGCCTACGATGTGGGAATGCGGCTGACATAAGTGTGGTTTGCGTGTGCGTTGCAGTAAATCGTAACAGATTCCTCCCAGGGGGACGTGAGGATGAACCGATGGGAGAGTGATGTAGGGCTGGTAGAGGGTGGAGGAGAGGAGAAGCTGACTGACACATTATTCAAATGATGCTCCACTGTTTGTTCTTAACCCCTTAAGCCCGCGAGCCCCCTTTCAAGCGGGCTTGAGCTCTTCAGCAACAATAATGCGCTTGTAGCTGACCGAGACTGACAGACATTTATCATACGTCCAGATCATCATCTGAGACTCCTCTACCAAAGTATCTACCAAATATGGAATGGCATCACACATTTTCATTTTTGAAAAAAAATTCCAAATTTCAAAAATTGTGCCAAAACTGTGCCAAAATAGCACAAAAACAATATATCTTAATTGCTTGTTGTGGGGACATCAAACTTACAATTTACTGTGTTTATTTCCTTCTTTTCAGCAGATGTAAGAGGTTTTGTATTTCATCTCTTTTTTTTATGGTGAAATTAATTTTTGGGCATTTAAATCTAATTTACTGAAGCCCAAAATAATTTGCTCTCAAATTGTCACATCCACATCATCCTCCAGGACCTCTGTGTTAGTTGATAACAAGATTAGTAGTTTAGGCATTGTGCAAGTTGGGAAATGCCTTATAAAGATTTCACTGAAGCCCAAGTCACATCAACAGCAAAAACAAAGAACATGGCATTTTTGTATCATCTTGAGGCAAGTAAAAATCCCAATTACATTTTATCACAAGTAGAACAATTGTTTCATAAACCATAAACTGGATACTAATGCTGCTGCTTCCGGAGTTGCGCTCAGGAATGAGTGATTCCTGAAATCCTCTTTAGTGGTTAAACTAAATCAAAAGTATATTGTTAAGGCATAGCTAAGCTCTAAATGTAAAAAAAAATAAAAATAAAAAATCTGAAAAGTACTTATCAAGAAAAAACAGAATACTGCATTAGCTGTTGGTGCTGCTTGTGTTGTCATTTTATCACAGTTAAATTTCTCAGAAATGCATGAAATATTCAAATTATTAGTTTCTACCATTATGATAGATATACACTAAAAAATTGGGGGCCTCTGACTTAATTAATCAATGTAAAATAATCACTTAGTTTAATCAATCACTTAATCTGGATGGCATTAAACTGGTCTGTGGTAATAAAGTCAAAAGCGTTGGTGTTATTCGTGACCAGGATATTTCTTTTGAGTCCCTTTTTAAACGGGTCTCTAGGTTTTCCTTTTTTCACCTCTGGAATATCGGCAAAATTAGAAATATTGTGTCCAGGAACAATGCTAAAAATGTGTTTGTGCATTTGTTACTTAAAGGCTAGACTATTGTAATTATTTACTATCAGGAAGTCCATAAAATGCAGTTTAGAGCCATCAGCTGATCCAAAATGCTGCAGCAAGAGTTCTGATGAAAATTAAAAAGAGAGATCATTTTTCTCCTGTTTTATCTTCCATTCACAGTGTTTTCCTGTTGAATCAAGAACACAATTTATAATAATGCTTGTCACATGTAAAACCCTTAATAATCAAGCTCCACCATGCATCAGAAATGCATGATGGAGCTAACCCATATGTTCCTTACAGAGCACTTTGCTGCAGGACTGCTGGTGGTTCCTAGAGTCTCTAAATAAGTTTGGCTGCTGGAGGACGTAATGACCACCTGCCCTCACTCTGTTCTCCAGTTTTGAATTATTTTCTGTTATTTCAACTTTTAATTTTATGTTCTCTCCCTGTTTTTTTTTTCTTCATAATAGGTGCAGGTGTACCTGGCATTCTGTTTAGCTGTGACAACATACTGGAGGACAGCATCAGCTGACCTACTGCTGTCAACAACTTCATATTCTCCTACAAATGATACACTTGCTCCTGTCTTTGAGTGTTTAACCCCATCTTTCTCTGAGACATAGAAATTGACTAACTGCATGTGCTCTTTTTCCTCCTGCAGACTCGAAAACTGGCTCAGAGCTTATCTACTCAGATGTGTTTCACTCCTCCATAAAGCCTCTAAAAGATACTACTTCTATTGTTTTTTTTACTTCTTTACCACAGAAAGTATGCATAAGCCAGTCCTTCTGTGTTCTGTTTGTCTCTGCTCTGCCTTCTCTAACGCCAGTTCGGTCTTGGCAGAAGGCCGGTCACACTGACCCTGGTTCTGCAGGAAGCTTCTTCCTGTTAAATGGCAGTTTACCCCTTTTGCTGCCAAGTCAACGGCACAGTGCAAGTGCTGTTGTTACACGTTCATCCAGGAGGATTACATGCTGAAAGTCGGTGATTAGACGCAATCTGCTGGGTTTCCATAGATAGAAAAGATTTAGAATCAATTTCACTTCACTATAATTAACCTTACTGCACTAGGCTCAATCGGAATGTATGTACTTGACTTGGAGTATGTGATTTGACTGAAATGACTTGTCTTTGTTGTAAATGCTGTGTGAATGGAATTGACTTGAACGGAAGCAAATATTGTGTTTTCAGTGTTTCCATCCATTCATCCCATCCATCCATCGCCTACACATGTTGATGCGTGTAGAGCTGCAGTACGCTTGGTGCCCATCGGCAACAGTCATTGGGCAGGAGGCAGCGTACATCCTGAAAAGGTCGCCGGTCCATCACGGGTCAACATCAGAGGAAGCCCACACATGCATAAGAAGAACATGGAAACTCCATGCAGAGAGACCCAAGGCAAAGTTTCGAGTACAGGACCTTGTTGCTGCTGTTTTTTGTACTGTATAGCAAATAATCCCTGTTCACTGCACACTGGGAGCCCTGCGGTGCAGTTTACCAGCTAACCTGCGACAACTGCCACTTTTAACACACATTAGTCACACATTGTGCTGAAGTGCGATGAGACGGAACAGATAACTAGTCTCAAGCTTGGATGATGTTTTATTAACTGGAGGAGTCGAGGATTCTCAATAGAACAGGTTTGAAAGGGGAATGCTCAGCGTCGTGTCCTTGAGCCGTGTCTGCCTGCCACATGTAGTCAGTGTGGGTTTTTTGATTAAAAATAATAGGGGTGTCATTTTTTTTTCCTACCCATCAGTCACTGTGTTCTCACAGAGCCTATAAATTGTTCTCTATCTGTACGTGTCTTGTCTGTCCCTCTGTTACAATTATATTTTCGTGCCTTTAAAGTGGCGGATGCTTCTCCCCAGCCTACGTAACCATGTGTTGTCACCTAGCCCGGCAACATCTTCATTCTGCATTCTGTCAACACAAGACTGCTACAACTTAAGAACTATTTCCACTTCAAAATAAGTGTCTGCACCTACACATCAGGGGCTCATAAAATATGTAAGTCTTATTTTGACTTCAGCGTTTATTTCAGTTGTGACGTTTCCAGTGGGGGTTCTAGACCAAATTTAGCAGGGGGGGCCAGGGTGGGGCCAGTGTTTTTTCACAGGGGCACAGAACAAAAGATTGGAAGGGGGGAAACTTAACAGGTCAACATTTCATCGATTAATTTATTAAGTAAGCTAAAGAACCAATTGTGGCTCTGAAACTGCAGGCTGCAGACCCCTGATCTTTTCTCAATAAAGCAGGAGCTTAACGTGAAACAGCTTAATTTTTAATTATTGTTATTTTTTTTATATTTATTTTTTAATTATTTTGGTATTTTATTATTGGGTAAAAACAAAAATGAAAAAAAAAAATACAACTGATCCAAAGACCAATCAGTCACGGTAGCTTTGTCAGCATTTATCTTCCTAAGAAATTTAATATCATGTTTTTAGTACAGGGGCCATAACAGGGGCCAGGAACAGTTCTACAGGGGCACAGGCCCCTGTTGGCCCCTGTCTAGAACCGCCCCTGGACATTTCATTACTGCAGATCTTGTTTACGAGATCTAGTTTAACTTCTAGTGTAGAGTTATCAAGTTACATGACTTTCATTTTCAACAGGAAACGACCAAAAGGAGTTGACGTGGAAAAGAAAAAGACAGCACAGGTATACTTCAGCATCGTTAGAAGTTAATGGTTGGTCACATCTTGTCTCTTACCATTTCATTCCTACCGAGCACCAAACACACGGTCAGATTATTAATATAAAGGTGGTGTAGATTGCTTTTATCTCCACTCTCATGGGTTTCGTCGACTGATCTGTAGGATCCAAGGTTCCAGAATCCTGTGGAAAAATTACCCTACTTGATCCAGATGGGGGATCTGTTTTTTATGAATCAAACCCTTGACTTCAGAATGTCTGTCGCCGTTGTTCTGGTCACCTGTCACCTTAACAAATGAAAGGTCACAGTAAATTCAGCTTATTAAGGAGATCACCCACTTGCAGGATGGTGACTGTGGTAATCCAAAGGAAGGGAAAGAGTAGAGCGAGGTGATGACAAAGGAAGGAAATAAATGGGGAGAAACAGAGGAGTAAGAGTAAGACATAGGAGGAAGAGGAGGGGAGGGTAGGAGAGGAAGCAGCAGAACATTCTGCGAAGCTGTCGCCTGGACATATTGTGCTTTGATGGGTTGGCTTTCATTTTTACTGCTGTTTTTCTTTGCTGTGGAGGAGCAGTATTAAAGTCTTCAATCTGTGCCTGGTATTACAGGACTCGCGGCAGATTGTGATAAACAGCACTGAGCCTTCCGGGGCACTTCCTCTCTGAACATCTGTCGGAGTATCACACGGTGACAAAAGCAGTGTAATTATAATGCGCCGCCTAACACCTACCGACCACACAGGACCTTGTAGGGGTTCTTTAAAGTAGGTCCCACTTTGGCAGGCGAACAGTCAGTGTTGAACAACGTGTGTGTGTGTGTGTGTGTGTGTGTGTGCATGTTTGTGTGTGTGTGTGTGTGTGTCATGGTGAGGACTAAAACTTGACAGTAGACCAACGTTGTGAGGACATGTTCCACATAACGCATATTGGGCTAATGCTTAGGTTTAGGGCTACGGTGTAAACTGAGTTTAGGTTAAGGGTTACATTCAGGGTTAGGCCATAGAAAGCAACAGAAAATGATTCTAAATCTATGGAACGTCAATACAGGAATGTACATACCAACATACGTGTGTGTGCGCGTGTGTGTGCGCGTGTTTTGCGCCTTTTGTTAATAAACTGAGGACTTTGATGTAAAGTAAAGACCTTATTTTGGTCCTCACCTTTCCTGTTTTGGGTGGGGAGGCCTAGGTTTAGGACAATGGTGACAATTAGGTTTAGGGTCAGGGTCAGGGTCAGGCCATAGAAATGGTTGAAAAGGAATAGGGGTCAATGAAAGTCAAGACAATGTCCTCACTGTGTGTTTAAAACAAGGATATGTGTGCCTGTGTGTGTTTTGGACCATACAACATTAAAAGCAGGGCTTTGAACCGGTTCAAGGAACGAAAACGAAAACCGGGAACTTTTTGTATTTTACAGGGAACAGAAACGAAACCGGAAACGTTATTATAGTTTATGTTCTGGAACTGGAACACTTATTTAAAAATAATGGTAACCGGGTAATACCGGTTTTATTTCGTTCCTCAAAGTATTCGTTGCCTAATTAACTAACTAACTAAAAACAAAAAGTAATTATTTTCCTGTGCACGTTACCAAGACAGCTGAGGTTCACTTCCTGTGTGACATCACATCACACATTCGCTGACTGAATGGAGAGAGAGCGGTGTCTCCACTAGAGCTACACATCTTAAATAAGAGGTAAATTACGATCCATCGTTAAGTAAAACGCTCATTCCAAACACAATATCAATAGCTATATTTGTCAAACGAAAGGAACGAAATTAACCGTTCCGGGAACAGTATTTTGTTTGTTCTAACCGGTTCGGGAACGTCAATTTATTGGTAGAACTTATAACCGGAAACGTTATAATTCCGTTTCTGTTCGGAACGAACTGATTGGGGAAAAAAATCGGTTCAAAGCCCTGATTAAAAGTGATTGCTGTTCAGGTTTTTCATGTTTAACAAAAACGTTACTGTGCAGTGTTTTGTATTCACATGAATTAAATCCGGTTACCACGCATGAAGCATGCTGTCACGCAATGGCGCACATTTACAGTAACCCAGTGCACAGTCATGTTTTGCTTTGTGTCCAATACAGTCATTAATCCAGGTAGTAAATCTTCATGGATGAGTAACACTATGTTGAGGTTTCACAATAACAGCTATCACCAACAATCCCTTAATGACAGCAGTAGACTTACGTAATTTACAGCCAAGCGCGCTATCTAAACTGTTGCTTTATATGTTTCTATTGCAGAGACTTGTTCTCTCTGTGCACTGGAATCTAAGTCATTTTCTTTTAAATGAATTTCTTAGTTTGCCTAACTTCCAACCCAGTAGATAATGTAAAACTTGAGCACAATAGCTTATTTGGGCCCTAAACGTTTGAACAAACCCACATGAAGCAATTACCAGTTTTGTGATGAATGACACACCTATGTACAGATTGTTCCTGGCTGTCTGGGACTTATGACACGTAGTACCTGGTTGCAACACCCTCTCTCTGCAACATTTCTACCTACGCCCACATGAGGAAACGCCCCCACTTGAGTCCTCGCCAATTAACTGTTTGTACTGGTGATGTTCAGCTGGCTGGAAAGTCTGTGCATGTTTGTTTTCCTCATGTCAGAATTTCAACATTGTTAATTGCAGGTTACTCCGATGGTCGGTTCGGTCTTATGAAGCAGACTTTTTCAAATTTAATTGGTATTTCATTATTTTTAAGTGCTGCGGTTTGAACCCAGTGTGTGTACTTTGAAAAGACAGCGGCTGGCATGCTCTCAGTTTGGAAAAGAATGGAACATTCTTGACAAGGAGCCAAGCACCCATTTGCAATTGTTGATGACGCTGTATTTTCTCAATGAAGGTACATTTGTTCTTTGCGACATCCACCTAGCATGCATTGAACACCAAACAGAAATATATTCCCTTATCTACAAACGTACTTCGGAGGTCCTTGCATTTTCCTTTTTCTTTTTTGTAAATCAAAAATTTGCTTACTCCTAAATAGGAAACACTCATCCTTTTTCAATGCCAGTAAGATATTCAAAAAAATAAATAAAAGGTGGAGACCCACCCTAAACTATTTTGTACAAGGCAGGAATATTGAGAAGATGTGAAATTCATTAGGTACTCCTGAGGCAGCACGAAGTATGTCATTTTTTTTTTCTATGATGCATTGTTTTCCATACTTTATGACCACCTTATCAATGTAAAAAGCTCTATTGACAGTCTGCACCCCCCCCCCCCACAACTAATCTAAAACACCACAAGAAAATTTCACTGAAAATACATCAAAGAGATGCTGCTCAATTAAGGAAATTTGTCTAATAATTATTAAATAATATGTATTTAATTAGTCTTATTTATTAATTATCTATTTATTATTTATTCACTATTTTTCTCCAAGTGCTGGATAACATTGGATGTTTTGTACCACCCATGAATAAGTTAATACTTGCCAGAAGGGGTTGTTTGCCCGCTTGCTCCTTCTCGAAACAAGACTATGTAATGCACATGGGTTCAGCCTTTGGATAAGATGGAAGAGCGCATCATTCGGGAGGCTTTGCAACACAAGAACATACTTACAAATGAGAATTCTCCAAAATAATAATGTTGCAAAACACTTATTTATGATGACTGTAATTGTTTGCTGTCAAAATGTATGTGATAAATGAATTTGAGTAATTGCACAATGCTTTCAATATAAACCTTGGCTAAATAAAGACAAGGGCTATATATAGGCATAACAATCATGCACAATGGAAGTCCAGTGTTTTGGAATTAAAAAGATCCAACTTCCATCAGTGGGAGGAGTTCGTCATGCTGAGGGGATTGAATCTTCATCTGTGCATACAGAGGATCTGCAAAGCAAAGTATAATGAGGTGAAGTAATGTCATATTGAGTAACTGCTGCAGCATTTCACCAGCACTTAAGTTCCCTCAGTGAAACACATGTTAATGCCTGGCTTCACTAGAGATTACACTTTGAAAGGCAATGCTGGAGAATTGCTTTACTCAAATGTGCAAACAGTATTGATACACAGTATTTTGACAGGAGAATGACCTTTAATCACAGCTGACTTTTATATATTTAAGGTATTCAAAAAAAAGGCCACCCAAATCAAACATTTTAATTATAATCAAAGTCTACTCAAGTCTAAAAATTGGTTAACTCCAATATAATTTTTCAGCTTTCACCTGCATTTCAGTGTATGTCTCTCTGTTGCAGAACGCAATACAATCTTCCCTTGTTAACTCCATACTGGACACACCTGCATGACAACACAATTGTACCCAGCTAACCTTGCCCAATCCTTAAAATGCATGAGTCAGCCCACATGGTGAAGTAATGAGGAGTGCACCATATCCACCTTCACAAAGGTATAACTGGGCGCGGACGACCATTTATGGTCCCGTCTAGGTGATAAGTCCAAGACAACTCCTATATTTCACAAATCCATCACAGAGCTGCATGGGTTCAGAGGTCAGCATGTAAATGCCCAAGGTAATCTGGAGACAAACAGCCCAGCCCTCGGTACAGTCATCAAGGTAAATATTGCCGCACTCATTTGTCTCGCCAAGTGTCTCATGATGGTCCGGATTTCATAAATGCTGATGAGCCGGGAGCGGGTGACTGTTGGGCCAGCGGTTATTACAGCGTTCCATGTCTGGCCCCATTGTTTGAGATGGGAACGCCCGTGATTAATTCAGTCGCACACTCAGCTACTTGAAAACACAGTGTGTAGAGGGATTACAGTCAAGGTTGTTGGCCCAGTGGCTGCGGGCCAACAGTGGGAGACAGGTATAGAAATGTAGAGAGAGAGAGAGAGAGAGAGAGAGAATGAGGAGGGGTAAAAAGGAGAAAAACTCATAGGAAAAAGGAAGATGTATAAGACCCCCACAGTGAATGAGACTGCCTACTTATCAGCCGTGAGCGTGATGTGCAAACAGAGGCCTTTCAGGGCTGCCAGGCACACAATAGCTTTGTTTGCTATGCAATAGAAACCAGTTGTTCGCTGCTGAGTCAATATTTACTGCCTAATGGAATGTGTGCTCTGCTACTACCCCTGCTCAACAACATCAGATTGGAGGAGGGACTTCTTACCTCCCTTCTCTGTCTTTATCACACCCCCATTGCTATCATCCTGTCTCCCTCTTCGTCCTTCCCTTGCCTCTTTTATCTAACCCTTCACATCATCTCATTCTATGCTTCCTTCACTCCCTCTTGTGGATCTGGGGTTATCTCCATTACGTCTTATCATTGTCCTTACACTGAAAAAAACAAAACAATGTTTCGATCGACAAATAAAAGTGATGTAACAATTTGAGTAAAATTTATTAGAGTATAGTATAATCAATATTTCTAAGTAGAAATGATCTAGGTTTATCAAAAAGACACCTTTTCCATATGTACCCACTCAACCAAAGTTGTTACTAGTAAATATTTGGGTAATTTGCTTTGCCCTTTGACATCTGAATACCTCTACCCACAACATACCAGCCTTCCTGTTCCCTGCTGGTCACAGCATACGGCATATTCAATTCAACTGAATTCAACTTTATTTATATAGCGCCAATTCATGATGCATGTCATCACAAGGCACTTTCCAAAATCAAATTCAATCAGATCATACAGATTGGTCAAAAAGTTTCCTATTTAAGGAAACCCAGTAGATTGCATCAAGTCTTGACAAGCAGCATTTACTCCTGATGAAAGAGCGTAGAGCCACAGGGACGTCTGCATTGTTAATGGGTTTGCAGCAATCCCTCATACCGAGCAATCATGAAGCGACAGTAGAAAGAAAAACTCCCCGTTAACGGGAAGGAAAACCTCCAGCAGAATCAGGCTCAGTGTGAACGGTCATCTGCCTCCACCGACTGGGGGTTACAGAAGACAGAGCAGAGACAGTTGGTTCCACAGGAGAGGAGCCTGATGACTAAAGGATCTGCCTCCCATTCTACTTTTAGACTCTAGGAACCACCAGTAGACCTGCAGTCTGAGAGCGATGTAACTGTAACTAGTTTAATCAACAGTTTAATTTAGGTTTCAATAAAAATATCAAAGGTTATAGCTAGAACTCTTTCATCCAAACAATACATTTTTCAAAAATAATACATCCACAGAACGTGTAGAGTGATACAGAATAAAAATATAAATTTTACTGAATACTGAAAAACAAATATATTGTATATAAATAATTGTTTATAAATGTTGACTGGTCCAAAATATATAAATATTTACCTCTAGTTACAATACCAATGTCGACGCAAAAGGACCAATAGGAATAGAAGGTTAAAGTCAGGTGAGACGGAGCTCAGGCGTTGTCAGACCGTAGTAGCTCTGTGATAGCGCCTATAAATGCTTTCTTCTCTGGGTTACATTTCTCAGATTCAAGTGGACCAAATAGAATGCAAACAAAATTTTGTTCTGTTCGCACTTTGTGCATACAAAATGACAAATAAAGTTGTCTAAGTCTAGAAGCAAACCGAGGGTGAACGTTGGTCAAGCTTTTGAACATTGGGGCCGACTTAAGGAGGCAAAGGGGCTCAGAAGCCACACAGAGGTTGCCACTTTCCGTCTGGACAGCAAAGTTAGATGTTTGCCAATGCTACAGCCCCTGGCAACCGACTTGCACACAGTACAGTTGAAAGTTGGAAAGAGAAGATGTAAGTGCACAACCTACTGGCAGGAAGGAGTTAAACCGGGAAATTAAATGTACTGGTATTCAATAGGATGAGAATCCGGCGAGTAACAATCAACAGAATATCAAACAGCTGGGGGGAACGACTGAAGCTGGCTCTACACTGACTCTGTGCCTTGTATGTCATCATCGTTCGCGAAATATGCCGTGCGGCAATCCAAACTCAAATCATGCAAGTCCATTCATGTATCCAGACATCCTTGATCCCAAAACACATGTAATATTCATAATGTGAATGCATAAAAGGTAAATTAAATGTTCAGCAGTATTAAATGATTCAGAAAATCTCCTTCATGTCCACATGTTTAGGCCAGTGTAATGTGGTTTTTAACTCACCAGCAAACATGGCAAGGTAATAAAAAGTGAGATGGCAGCAATTAGAAAATAATTTAACATAACTGAACATTGATCCTACAGATACGTTTGTTTGTTTGATTAAATTTTAAATTATTGTAGTGGCGAATATTGAAAGCCGTCCAAAATTAAACATTTTAGTATGTCATCCTTTCCTCCCATCTTGGTGCAGTCCCATTTATCTCCTGCCCCCCACCCCACTCCAAGCAAGGCTGAAAACCAATGGCAACAACAGAGATCACTTATCAGATAGTGTAGCAACGAAAATTCCAGTTCTTGCTTTTTATTACTAGGGAAGTAAAATAGTGGAAAAACAAAACACAAGCTGGCAATGCTCCATTCAGTGTTTTCTGTCCAACATCCTACCAAGGCCGTGGCACTAACTGAGAGAGCGTGAGATAGCTCACCAGTGAGATCACCAGGCTAACAGAATGATCCCTTTGTCCCTGTGCTTGTTGGGCGGCAGTGAATGTGATACATGGGGTATTTACACCGTGACTTGTGATAAACTGCTTCTTAATAACAGACTGCTTTTTCAAAGGTGCCAACAATAGGATGCCTTCCTGGCTAAGAGAGGAGTTTAGCCTGCTTTAATTCTGCACACTATCAAAAACACACCTTCACTCAGGTGTGGAAGGATGAAGTGGTAGACACATATGCCCCCTGCCACCCGACCCCCCCCCCCCCCCCCCCCCACCTCCACCCACCCACACCACCACAACCACCACACACATACATTCTCTTTAGACGTGCTCCAGTATTGGTTCCTCACAGCCCAGAGGATTACTGAGGAGGGGACAGTTTGTGGGAGTGACGGTATGATGTTGGGGGGGTATTTTTGGGGGCATGAGGAGGGGGTTTCCATAGTGACACCAAGGCAATGAAAAGATTGAACCAGTGGAGTGTGCAGTGGGTACTAGTGTGTGTGTGTGTGTGTGTGTGTGTGTGTGTGTGTGTGTGTGTGTGTGTGTGTGTGTGTGTGTGTGTGTGTGTGTGTGCGTGCGTGTGTGTGTGTGTGTGCACGTGGGTCCAGATCCAGAGCTAGACACAGTGGAACCATTCATGATCTACTATCTGGCCCCCAGTGGCATTCACTCTTAAATCGAGCTAGCTTAAAGAGCTCAGATCCCCGCTTGTCTTTAAAATTTAAACCCACAGCCCTACATTCTAAATTCATGGGGGATTTCAAACAGTGAATTCAAAAGTAATTTGGTCATTTCAAAAGTATTCACACGACTTCAACCTTTTCCCATTTTGTCAGGTTTCGACCACAACCTCCTATGGTATTTCACAGGGATTTTGTGGAACACCAAGTGGTCAGATTAGGCAGAGGACCAGGAAACAGTTACAGTCTAACATTGTTTTGACCAACTTACACATCAAAGCAACACAAATTGTTAGTGACCATAACCGGGTATCGCTACCACCAGAGTCAATTACAATCTTACAGGATGTGCCCGTTCTTTCAACTAGGATTGCTGGTGTCTTTAATGCCAAGTTTTTGACTATGGAGATGCCAATTTACAGAGTTAGCTTATCAGTGGGTGTGTCAATGTTAGAAACACAGGCAGGGTGGTGGTGTGATGACCTATGCTTGCTACATATCATAAGCAAGCGAGCCACTACATGAAACTATCTTTGGCAGCTCTGCATTGGTTAATTGGTAAATGAACTGAACTTATATAGCACTTTTCCAGAGATACTGACCTCTCAAAGTGCTGTACACTAAGCCACATTCACCCAATCGCACTCACTAACACACACATTCATACACCAATATGCAGCTTGGTAGGCAACTTAGGGTTAAGTGCCTTAAGGGCACATTGGCATGTGACATGCTGGAATCAAAGCCACAACCTTCCAATTGCAAGACGACTACTCAACCCATCAAGCCATAGTCGCCCACAGGTTAGGGGGCCTAGGCTGTATTCTGGTTATCTGCTGGAAGTTATGGACCACCAAGAGGGAAGAGAATAAATGTCAGACAAATGGCGGGATCTCTCATCAGTTAACAACAAAGAAAATAATTGTATTTAAAAAGAAAATGTAATTCCCACATGCACCTTTAAGCTCCACTGATACAAAAATGAATGCGTGTATGAGCCCTTATGTCACGCTGAGGCCAATCGTGGCCCAAACAGAACGAAGTGTGTAGGAAAAGTTCAAAGGGTTAGGAATATTTTTGGCAAAGCACTGTTTTACTCCAGGAGGGTTTGATGAATTTTGCAATCCTCCTACCCCCAATGTATTTGTATGCAATGACTTTAACACAGCAATGAGGTCGTATTTAATTTTCCTGTCATGGACAAGACAAATTGATGGCTCTGAGTAGTGTTTGTTAATGGTTTCATGCTGTCCGAAGCACACACAATTAGCAGGGGACATATTCATTGTCTCCAATTATCCTTTCTGCATGCAAATTAAACATTTTCATAAGTTTTGCTGCTAAATGAGCCAAATCCCTCCGTCTGTATTTTTTAAAAACCAAGTCCATTTTCCTGCTGTTTTCATCAGCTTTGCACAACACTGTGAGTGATAGCCATCAATATTATTTAACTAGGGCAGTTACGGTCTCATCTAATCGCCTTTTAGTGCCATTTTACACTGAACTTGACCTTTCGCTCAGTCCACTCATTGCGGTTGTGTGTGGTCAGAGTGCATTTAAGGGTAATTTGTCAATGGAATGACTTAAAACGTGTGTAGTTTGAGTAAGCTCCCCTTCTCTCTGCATGCCTTAAGCCCACAGTACAAGGGGAATCATTTTCAGAGGGGTTTTGATTGTGTGGAGCCTTGGTTAATGAAAAACCCGCAGTATGTGATAGAACTGGCACTTACCAAAGACTATAATGTGGGCACATATGCCTTAAAAGAACTACATCAAATTAGAGCTGAAATCCTGAATCTGGTGTAATACCTTGACGAGTAATTTAAAGATAAGGCAATTTCTCATTTTGCAAATAAAATTATTAATTAAGTCTTTGGTAGAAGTCTTAACAAGGTTCTTAGTATGCATATGAAATTTGGGATTGTAGAATAAAATTGACATCATTAAGTTATTATGTGGTAGATTACATCTATTTGCTCTCAAAAGGTCCCTAAGAGTTGAGCTGATGATTAAGTAATGAAATGAAAATGCAAGATTGGATCCATGGCAGCAGAGATTAGCTCCACGACAGCCACTTTATGGTTGCAGGCTTTAACGGGGATGGGGCTACAATGTCTTGAGATTAATGGAAGCCCACTGAATTGACTCAGAAATATGGGTTGTATTTTAACTGAAATCAGTTTTTAGGGTAGCCTGAGATAAAGTTTTCCTGTTCTTGGTTGGCAGGAATGATCTACTGCTGCTGTGGCCTATCTTCAATGTTTGGCATGTTGTGTGTTCAGAGATACTATTCTTCAGACCTTAGTTCTTCATACCTATGATATTATGAACGTGTTTTATCCACACACTGTAAACCAGATGGATGGTGCAGCTGGAGATCGGCACCGGCACCCCTCACGAACCCAGCAGCATGTTAGAAAATGAATGATGGATAGATGGTCTGGGCTATTTCTTTTTCCTTGCCATAAAGATCTTTGCCAACTGGCACCAGAAAATGCTATTATTTGGCTTTCTTCGTCTGGAAACAGATGCATACAACCCTTTACGGGCGCAGCCATGATGAACTTGTTGAACTCGCTCAGCTGACAATACAGCGATCAGATTCTGGCCCACGGACTACAACACATGCAAGAAGCCGTGCAAAACAGTTCTTTTTAAAGGGTCTTAAGCTCCAACCCTAGTTGGGTAGTGTAAGACACTGGAATGACCTGGAAATTTTAAAGAACATTTTTCCAGGCGTTTAAAATAAACTGTGTGCGCATAAATATGAAGAAATTATTGTCGCCGTCTAAAGAAGGCTGAGGCTTGGACATGTAAGCGAGTGAAATAAATTTAAATTAACAAACCATCCTGTTTCTTTACCAAAATATTAAACTAAAATATAAACTGCATTAATTTATACATGTATTGATTTGTAATACCACATGTCTGTCTTTGTTACAGTAAATAGTATAAAACAAAGTATTTCAGTATGAAATCACCTATCTATACATTAATATGCCATATGTCTGTTGGAGACATATGGCATATTATATATGCCATACATATATGTATTTCATAAATGTATGAAATACATTGTCTAAACAACATATTTCAGCATGAAAACATTTTTGTGTGTGTAACAGCGTCCTGTATCACAACCACATCTCTGCTGTTTGTAACAAACCAAACCGTGTGAAAAATCGTGTAAAAATTCAAGGAGTTATGATTTATTTCAGTTGGGTAAACAGCTTCCTCAGTACAAATAAATGCACTGGGGTCGTGTGAGAGACCCATCCAAAATGGCGGACAGGCTGAAATATCAGCTCCAGTAGGCCGCAGAAGTCCATGAGGCGTCTATCTACATAATGTCTATGGGTGTGAGGGCCATGAGCTCAAAGGTTTTTAAGGTTAGAAGGCCTCCTTACTATCACCCTATTCTTCACCTCCTTCCACAGATTCTTTATTAGATTCAGAACTCTAAAACAGTATAATTTCTTCCAGTGAGAAAGAAGCACACCGATAAAATTGAAAGAATTGACTAAAGTCTGTCACACATATGAATCATTTTGTGCATAGCCTGTATGCCGACCCTCATTTGAAAATGTTTGTGCGTACACTGAAATCCAAGTACAGAAATGCTTTTCTTAACTTTTAACTGCACAAACTTTATTGCATTTTGTTAGGTGGATCTTGGGTACTTCTTTTTAGTTTCAACAAAAAGGCTGACTTCGCCTTGCCTGGAGCCATGGAGGTACCGTGGCAAAAAAAAAATAAAAAAAAAATAAAAAAAATCTTTAACCTGACGCAGCAAAGCACAGGGTCATTTAAAACAATCTAAAATGCAAAGCTCCTTTGTTGGCATTTATTTCATAATGAAAAAAAGATTACTTTCCCCCTGCCAGTAGTTTCAGTCCAAGTGGTTTTGTCAATACATTCTCATATTTGGCCTGATGCAAGGCGACACAGTGGCATAAAAAAACAGCGCTTTAGCTCCACTGCGTCTCAGCAGGTTAAATGGAGCGGAGGGCAACAAGCAATTCTCCAATGATTCCTCTCCTCTGTGCTGCCGCAGGTTGTTCTCCCCCCCTCCCCCCCACCCACTGTAAACCCATTGCTTCCTGGTGTTCCGGCTTAAAGCTTTACCCTGTGGGGTCCCGACAGGCTGGAATAAAACACAAGTGGATGCGGCAAGTTGCCATGGAAACTTAATAAACCGGCGGTTGTGGTGAGAGACAGATTCGACTACAGTATCCAGCGAAGCGTGTGCCTGAAGGAAATAAATTGAATGCTGTGGAGGGGAAGGGGACAGAGAGAGAGAAAAAAAAAAGAGGCAAGTGGGACAGTATGTTATTGTGAAATAACCTTTTAAGTCGGAATTAAATATTTTGTCAGGAGTGTTCATCTCTTGGATCCCCGTTGGCCCGTCCCTGCCTCCCTCTCTGATGTGCCTCAGGAGGTCCCGAGGTTAAACGGCTGTCTGCCTTGTAACGAGGATGCCCCAGGTTGACTGGGCCCGACTTCTGCCGCGTGTCACGACCGGTGACGGAGGGACTGCACGGACACCTCGTTCCTCCTTCTTGGCGAAGCTCCCCCACAGCTGCCACTGCTGCGACCAGCAGGCGGTTCTGCCGCACTCGTCCTTGGGGTGCAATTGATGTACCTTTGGCTCTCAAAGCCCCAAAGACTCCAAATGATTGCCAGGCATCCCTTATGCTGCCTTCATTAGCCACCAATCCATCATTAATGCTCGGCTCCTGGCATTTATCTAGAGGTGGAGATTGATAGCGGGCGGGATGGGCGAGGGGTTGCTGATTGAGCCAATCTATAATGACTCGCAACAAAGAAGATCCCTCTTAACTTTTTATTTATACTCGCAGCCCTGTATACCACTTGCCAAAGGTGATGTTCATTTGTCTAGCTAACCCGATAATACGAGTCTTTAGAGCAGCTAGAAAACAGCTTTATCTTCATTCTGCAGGTCTCTCGGGGGCCCTCTCCATATGTTTCTGGACAGCTAGATGATCATCTCTCTTTAACTCCACAGGCTCCTGTTTTTCCTCTCTCTCCTTTGAAAGAAACAAATTAATTCCTCTTTGATGCTTAAGGCCGCAACTAACCAAAGCATGCCTATCCGAATAACGTGAAAGTGAGCGGTTTGTTTTGAACATATTGGGTTGCCTGCACAGCGCGGAAAGGTCTGGAATTTGACTTAGGTATTTTCAAGGTCCAGATATATATGTGTATATATAGGTTTTATATGGGTTTTTTTATCTCCACACACTGATCTACATTTGATTGTCTTAAAGTTATATCCATCCATCTGTTACTCTAGCTTCTTAAAACTTATTTTTATTCTTTGGCATTTAATTAAACTAGTGTTTGATACTTTGTTTTTATTCATTTGTGTTGTTGTCACTCTTGTACAGCACTTTGGTGCAGTTATATGCCTGTTTTAAAGTGCTTTATAAATAAATTTGACATTGACATTTGACATTGTTTCACACACTTCCAAATCACATTTTGTATGTACATCCATCCAGTGGTCCATCAAAATTTTCCACCTGTTGTTAATCAGTCAATTTGTTGATCTGTCCATCCATCCATCCATCCATCCATCCATCCATCCATCCATCCATCCATCCATCCATCCATCCATTAATCCATCCATCCATCAAAACTTTGCCACTTTAGGATCTGTCTGCAATAAAATCATGGTGAACGTTTGTAATTATACTCCAAAATTATCAGAAGCTTAAAACGACATGGCGCATATACCCTGAAATGGGCATATATGATAGCCACCTTGAAATCAAAGCACTTTATTATGTTGCCTTTGCATAAAATGAGGTAGATGTCGCTAAGACAAATGATGAAATGTTCGAGCTCAGTTTTAAGGACAATTTCAGAGCCACACTTACGGTGACACTGCTCCCCATAAAACTGCGCCTCCTTCAGCGCCATAAATCATCAAAAATCCTTTTGCCTACACGTGCCAAGGAAAAGCACTGTAACATCTTGCTTTTTCCCTTTATGCCACTCCTGTCTCCCCCTGGACCTGACACTATTTACAGCTTTTAAGATGCTCAAGCCACCAAAATATAGCGTTGTTTTATCTTTAGACAAGTCGATAAGACAGCATATTGGTTTTCTGCTAAAAGCTACGGATTCTGCTGCCTGTATTGACTCATCAGTCGGGCAGTTCAGACTACAGCCTAGGGAGGCACATCCGCACACACACACACGCACACACACACACACACACACACACACACACACACACACACACACACACGCACAGAGTCTTCAGCTTGCTCGCAGCATTTCATTTTCTGCGACTCACCTGGCTGAGAGAAAGATATTAAAAGTAAGAACAGGGATCAGACCTTGGATAACACAGTGTAACAAGAAAGGGTTGCGAGCGAGACTGAGAGAACGGAGACACGGGAGAAGAGAAAGAGAGAGAGAGAGAGCCAGAGTAAGACAGGGGAAGTGGAGCAGCAATGAACAGCCCTATGGTGCACTTTATCCTGCATTGTCACAGCCTGTTATCCCCGCTGTCTTCTTAAAATTTAGTGACAAAGCCAAGATTAGGGCTGCTTACCTATCACTGCTCCTCCTGTTCAACCCCGCCAAGCGCGAGCAGCCAACAGTCAGGAACCTTCTGCTGAGAGCTTGATGAAAGCAAGCGCGCGAGGTGGAATCTGCACGGTTTTCTGGGCTGAGACAGGGTCACCGTCAAGGCCATAGACAGCCTTGTTACCCCAGCCATTATTCTGGCTTGGGTCACGGTGGAACCGGGGGGGAGCTCAGCAGGTTTCATTAAAAACCTCAGAGCAGCGTTGTCTGGTTGGCTGGACGATCTGACAATTCTGGGAAGCTTCGAATACGGAGCAGATCATTGGTTGCGGTTGACAGAAAATAACCTCTGTGTATTTTTGTCCTCAGAGGTTATAATAGGTTCCTTCACTGGGGTCAACAAAACATCGTCCTCAACTTGATCTTAGTTTGGCAGTTTTTTTTTTGTTTTTTTTTAACAAATATGATGTAATTTACTTTGTGTAGTGAAGTAAGCTATGACTGTGGAGCCAGTAAATGAAGTTTAGCTCCATAAGCTTGGCTCTCTGTTGGATCTGTGGTTACGGCTCTTATTTTGGAGTGAGAAGGAAATAGCTATTGAACTGAGCTGTTGTGAAACAGCGTCAACTAAAGGCAAGTGCAAATTAACAGCACTGCATTGTGTCCTAAATATGTAAATGTGTCATCTGGCACCCTTAATACCCTTTGGACACATTTGTTGCTTAAGAGTGCTGAGAACAAACGGGTTTCTGGATTTCAGCCATGGTTAAGGTAGAGCTGACGCTTATGAACAGAACAAGCTTGCAAAAAATTATTGGGTAACATATCTATAAAAAAAACTTATTGCCAACCAGATGCCTTCAGGGTGTTTTTTTTTTTTTTTTGCAATAGAAAAATAAAGAAAGGGTGTATTTTTCTCTGCCAATGTATTAGGACTACCATTGAATTAGACATGCTTCAGATCCAGAGATGTGCGCTGAGCTTCAACACTGATGAGGCATCGATGACTCTAGAGTCGGACGTGCAAATATATGAAACCAAAATAGGTAAATTCTGACCTCACTGAAACATTTAGACATTTTAAAAGTTTCTAACGATCCTTTATTCAATTCAGTACTGTTAAACAACACGATAGCAAAAGAAACAAAACATTTTAATATGCAAATATTATCTTTGAAACATTTTTAAAAGATAAATGTCTTTTAAATGATTCCAGTTTCTTTCTTAAAATGTAAAATTGTATGTGATGAATTTGATCATATCTATGTTGCCTATCCTTCTCCATGAATATCACTCGATTGCCTGTTTGCCTTCATTTTTAAAAACCGAGATAATCGGCAGCAAGTAGAGGCAACATGGAACGGTTCTGGTCCAGCTGTATGTTGTCAACCTTTTTGGAAAAAACTGAGATAAAATATGAAAACAAATGGCATGGAAAGCTGAAAAAGGCAGTGTCTTGTAGCACAGCCAATGTTCCCTGGGGTACCATTTCCATTTAAAAAAGCAGACTACCATTCTCCCACTCATTTGAAGCAGATCTTTCTTCTCCGGAGCTGGCCGTACCTGTTGTTTCCACTGAAAATCTTGTTTAGAGAAGTCCTTTAGTTTTGAGACACAATCTTACATTTAATCAGAAAACATTTAAATGACTTGTCAGTGTAACTTGCGTCCCTCTGAGTAGAAGAAGAGTGCACAGTGAGTGTATTTGTTACCCATTGTTCCTAAGGGGCTCAGCACTGCCCACTATCATTGTGGCATGGTACTTTCTGCTTAACCTTGTGCAATTTCACTGCACATTCATGGCCAATTAGAAAGACTAAATATGTCACAGATGTTTGTGAAATATATTAGACAGCGTTTGGAACGTCAGCATGTGTACATTTGTAATCAAACAACTGTCATCATCAATGTTGTTGATATAAAGAGAGACAGCAATGGGCAAGCACCAACTGCAGGCATCAGTCACTGTATGTGACATAGTGCCATCAGAGGGGAGCAAGAGCTCCTCACTACCTCACCTTTCTCCCATGTATTTAAACAGGCAATATAGAAATTTGGCAATTTTGGCCATGAAAATGTTACAATAATACTGAAAACCAATATATACACATATATACATATATTTGTTCTTTTAGATATAAAGAACTAAAAAATTGTTTTGTAAAGAGCTACTGGTATCGTTTTAGATTGACTATGGTATGACGTCACACACCATCTCTCTATGTTGTTCTCCAGTCTTTTGTTTACAAAGTCGGGCTGGCCCTGCGTGCATGTACGTGCATGTGAACTGCTGCCACTCAGCTCCCTCCCCTTAAAATGCACTTCTCCTCCATAGAAAAGCAGTGGCCACTGTGATTCTCATGTACATTCAGGGCATTATTTTTTTTTGACAAAACATTGGTCTGTTGTTTAGATCTTGGAGGTAGAGAGAGGTGTGGCTTGCCACACGTCTTGTGTTGGTCTACAGACAGTTTGGTCTACAGACAATGCCTAAAAAATCAATCAGACAACTGCAACTTTACTGTTCCCACTAAAACCAGGAAGATGGATCATATCAGCCCAGTTCTGAAGTCCTTCTACTGACTTTAAAATACTTCTGTTAGTTTATAAAACACTGAACGGCTTGGCAACAAAATACATTAAAGACCTGTTGTTGTTGTTGTTGTTGTTGTTGTTGTTGTTGTTGTTGTTGTTGTATTAACCCTCCAGACCACTCGGATCTTCTGGTTCTGGTTTACTCTGCATACCCAGGACCAGAACCAAACATGGAGAAGCAGCATTTAGTTCCTATGCTCCACAAATCTGGAACAAACTTCCAGAAAACTGGAAATCAGCCGAAACATTGAGTTCCTTTAAATCCAGACTGAAAACCCACCTGTTTAGAGATGCTTTTGGTCCATAATAACAGGAGCATTGACCAACATGTTTGTGTGTTGATGTTCTCACTTGATGCAATTTAGTGTTTGTTACTGGTCTCACAACCAGTGACTGTTTTGATGTGCTTATGATGTTTTTTATGTTTTCATGATGTAAAGCACTTCGAACCGCCTTGCCGCTGACATGTGGTATACAAACAAACTTGACTTAACTTGACTCAACAGCCCACCTAGTGGTGAAAGTTTGCTTTTGTCTCCTCTAAGAAATTGAATTGAGATTTTGCTTTTGATTTTTTTGTGATCTCTTTTGAGAGCCATCATCTGTGTCAAAGTGTGGGCATCTGCAGCAGTGAGACCATATCCAGCAGATCGAATAGCTTATTGACATGCAAAGTGTTTATTCATGACATGTATAAAGAAAAAGCAACAAATATGGCAACCTAAACACTCTGACACAGCGATAATTGAAATTTAGCAACCCACATAGGGTCCACACAAGCAATGGTAAGAATGGCAGCAGTCACCTTCAAAGCAATATGCTAGTCTATAGTTAAAAACAAAAATCCCTTTTTCAGTTTTAAGGAACTTAGATTTACAAACCAAATTAAAACCGTATCTTATCCTTTATTATTATTGGTTGACCAGCGCAGACCAGTCAAGGACATCTAAAGGAACCGGTCGGTTCTGGACAAGGATTGCAATAGCCCAGGCATGCATCACATTGACTGCAGATTCTTTCAAACCCCAAAACATTGCTTTAAATCTCCTCTCATTCTTGTGGATCCAATGTTTATTGTCTGAATGCACTGTTACACCACTAGCCAGACAAGATAATGCTTCCATGGCATTCTCTGGAAAAATGTTTTGTTTCTTGTGATTTATTAAAAAAAAAAAAAACATGGCTGTAAAGCACAAGTCAGTAGCAACACACACACGCACAGAAAAAGCTGAAGACGGGTCTCCAAAGACTTTACTCTATGTCAGTGTGAAAGCTTAACACTCCTGCAGTGCTTACTGTGGAGTGCTCCTGTGTTAACCCAGGCAAGAAAGCTATTGAGCTTTCACCACAAGCACACAACAGCAGAATTAGGATTCACAGAGCGTGGCTTTACAGGTACTCTTCCAAATGACTCCACAGAGCCCTTCAGGCTACTGTCAGCTAAAACCCTCACAGGAGAAAAACAACTAATATGCTTTTGGTGTTTTACAGCACTGGAGCAGATGGATAAGATATGGATTACACTGACAGTAAGTCAATAAGACCCAATACCTGGGTTTGCGCCGGATTAGTCAATTGTTTCTCAGCTCCTTTTAATAATTTCGCTCCGTGATCCCTCACGTATCTGTTTTCCACAGAGCTGCAAACCAGACTATGAAATGGCATTCGAAAGGTGATTGCCTGTCAAGTCTCTGTAAATAGAGGATGCTCTTTCTAAAGCTGAAGCCCTTCACTTGTGTTGCCCTACACAAATCTTCTTTATTGCTCCCCCGCCACATGTTAGACGTCCCTTTGCTTTAGCTCTGATATATGTGCCCTCGTCGCGCTCACAGGCCAGCTTTGCTCGCAATTAACCGACACTCCATCCCGACCAGAGTTCAGCAATTAAACACCATCCAATCAAATTTGCGTGACAAGCAGACGCCTTTCATCGCAGCGGGAATCCAGGCGGCTCCTCGCAGCCCACCTGCCCGGAGCGCTGTCTCTGATATGGTCTGGAATAGCTAATTAGGCAGCGCCGCTTCCAGGCGTCTGGCATGGGACACTCGACGCCCATCCCAGGACGTTCAAAAATTCCAATTGATCTCGTCATCATTTGTTTTTTCACGTGTCAGCATTCTTGCGTTTGATCCCTCGTCAGTGCAGACAGAGGAGAGAGAGGAGCTGTTTTGGTGTGTTTGACTGAGTTTCAGTCGAGTTTGCCGGCACCTGCTGTGCACATATCACTCCGCATGCTTTTCAACTGCAGTCCCAATGAGGGAGGAGGGGGAGGAGGAGGAGGAGACCGGGGGAGGAGGTTGTGGGACTGAGACAACAAAACATCTTTTTTTTTTTTTGTAAATGGTGGACTCGTCGCTGCTCATCTGCGTTTAAGCTGCTTGTCATGTTGCTGAGAGAATATTCAGGAGGTGATGGGCTGCACCTCCATCGCTCGGAGCTGCAGGAAGCACACTTCAAAGAGCGCGTCTGTGCTGCGAGGCTCTTTGGGTATGCTTTTGTTAAAAGCTATCCGTTTTTTTCGCTGTTATTCCAGGTTTAGTTAAGCCCAAAATAAAAGGAGGGTGTGCTTTTTTTATCACCCGTTTGATAAATATTTAAATAATGATACAAAAAGATGTGGGTATAGCTGCCTCCTGTTCACCTGCAAACAATCAAAACTCCTCTTTGTCTGGATATCTCGAGAGGTGAAGTGGTTAGTATTCTCACGGCTGAAAAAAAAAAAAAACCAAAAAACAAACAGTGCCTTGAAAAAGAATTCATTCCCCTTGAACTTTTTTTTTCATTTTAGAACCAAAAAACTTTAGCATATGTTGTTGGCATTTTATGTGTTAGTACAATCCAAAGTTCTCCACAACTGTGAAGAAGGGAAAATACTATACGGTTTTGAAAACGTTTTATGAACAAATCAGAAGAGTGTGGCCTGCATTACCATTCACCATATTTATTTCCTGTGCAGTCAAATGCCTTTAGAGATTGGAGCTGGAGGGAATGTTAATGTTGCACGGGACCAGGTTTTACAGGAATTATAGCGGCACGTCTTTTGGGAGATCTCTCTAACAGCTTGAAAAATATAGATACGGAAATGTTTTCGTCTCTCCTCTTCACAAAATAGCTCAAGTTCAGTCAGATTGAATGGAGAATTGTGTAAAAAAGATCACACTTCAAGTCTTTCCATGGATTTTCAATTAGACTGAAGTTTGGACTTTGGCATTCTAACACATAAATATGTTTAGATCTGCCCTGTGATTGACTGGTGACCTGTCCAGGGTGTACCCCGCCTCTCGCCCATTGACAGCTGGAGATAGGCACCAGCACCCCTCAGGACCCCACAAGGGACAAGTGTGTAAGAAGATGGATGGATGGATGGATGGATGTTTAGATCTCAACCGTTTCTTTGTAGCTCTGGCTACATTCTTTATTTTTTTTTATTTATTTTTTTATTATTATTATTTTTTTTTTTTTTGGTAAAACATGTTTTCATTTATTCATTACTGAAACAAAGCTGTGCTTGAAAAAAAAACCAAACACAAATCCACCAGGGTCAGCTGACACCAATACAAAATAATACAAATGGCTACATTCTTTAGGGTTGTGGTCAGGAAGGGGAATCATCACCCCAGCCTTGAGTCTTTGGCAGTATCAAACAAATTTCCTTCAAGTATTGCCCTATATTTAGCTCCATTCATCGGCGTAATGGTGCTACCACCAAGTTTCACAGTGCCAATGTTGTGTTAAGGGTGACCTGTGGTCTTAACCTTAAGTCACACAAAACATCTTTTGTCGAATGTTTGCTTCGTCCTCTACATCAGTGGTTTACAATCCTGGTCCTGAGGACATGTTTAGGGGATTCCCTGACTCCACACTCGCCGCTTAAATAAATGGCCGATTAACAAGCTTCTGCAGCACTTTGTGGCATCCTGAGGAGTTAATGCAATTATTTTATCCAGGTTTGCTAGAGCAGAGAAACATCTAAAACATGAAGGGCAGTGGGCCCTGAGGATGAGGGTTGGAAACCCCTGCTCTACATGGTTTCGCAGCAAACTGCACATAATTGTTGTCCTGTTTGACAGATTCTCCCACCTGAGCTGTGGACCTCTGCAGCTCCTCCAGAGGAGCCACAGCTCTCAAGGCTGCTTCACTGATTAACGCTCGACTCGCTCAGCCTGTCAGGTTAGGTCTGCAATATTTTTCATTTTTGAACGATACGCACTTAACAATTTAGTTAGCGTACAAGAGGACTCTGGTAATTAGGTGAACTCTCGGTTGCAGTGCATTTGATTTTGTGACATCAAGTAAAAGGGGGTCGACACAGAAACAATTAAAAACCATTTTCCCTCTGGGCACGATGCTCTGTTCTACCACATAAAGTTCAAACGTAACACATTGAAGCTTGACAAAGAAATTCAAGGGGTATGAATAGTTTTGCAAAGCACCGTAATAACGTGGGCAGACAGGGAGTACATCTCAGTCAACACAAAATGGGAATCATTAGTTATTCGAGTTGTATTCAGTCAGCATGCCTGCAAGCTGAAGTTTGTTAATATGCAGCGCTTTCCATAAGTCAGGCAGGGTGCCTCACCCTTGATGCTTGAAAGAACCCTCTGAACCCACCTCTCTGTTTAGCTTTCCCCTTCCGACTTTCCCCAGACTCTCCCCACAACTTTCCATTCTCACACCAAATAGATAGAAAAAAAATGTATATTTCATCAAGAGAATACAAATGAGTCGGTAATGACGAGGAATCTGCTCACAGTCAGCAGGCGAAAATGCTCTTTCCCCCGTCCGCTCTCTTTAATGTCTGCCTGCGACGGGCAAAAAGCATACGTTGGGCCTCAAAACTGGGGGGGCGGGGGGGGGGAGGCTCATCAGTAGTGACATACCATTAATGCTCAATAGGCCAATTAGAAAAACCCACGAGGCACTCAAGAGTCACCGAACGGCAGACTTCGATTGGAGTTTGACGTCGCCGCGATTTGCGTGCACAGCTAAGCATCAAATAATAGATAGGGGGTCTTTAACGTAATTACGCCCTAATGGACGGCACAGCCACGCTGTCAAAAATTGATATGCGGGCTGAGACGGCATTTAAGCGGACATGGCAGGGCACATTTATGTCCACGTCAAAGACGGACCAAGAGAGGGGAGGACAGACGGAGGAGCAAAAGGCTCTCGGATGTGAACGGTTTCACTCTTTGGAAAACGGTCCCTCATAAGGCCATTGTGAACCGAGCGCTTTCGAGGCTAATTGCTGTGAACATACACCCCCTTCCCCCCCGAGCCTTTTATATTTAATCATATCCTTGATATTCTGTTGACAAAGCCGGATGAAGATCGTTTCCACCACTGTCGCTTCTGCCGGCCGTATCAGCTCCAATATTGACCAACTCCTCCAAGGTGACCCCAAGTAACTGTGGTCAGCTCCAGTCGGCTGCGTTTGGCGGAGACTTTTTGTGAAGTCAGCCCCATTAAGTCGGGGATAATTGCGTGTGTGTTCTCCATGGTGAATATTTGATCTGCTGTTTGCCCTTTGCCGGCCACACGGTGCAGAATAATGGCTCTCTTTGAGCTGCACAAGGCAAAAACCATCAGCTCCTTTGGCCTCAGTAAGAGGCCAACCCAATTACTCTATCAATTATTAATTCATCATAAAGGTCGTCCCTTTGCTCTATTATCCACAGCAGTCTGGGCATGCCAATGTCATGAGTGTGAACGGGGCCTTCGGGGTCAAAAACCACCCAGACAGAGAACTCGACAGATACTTCAGAGGACTCCTCTCACTGTCAGAAACACGGAAGTTTTATAAGTGTATAATTTATGCAGATTCTGCAATTTTAATATAAGGAAATGGGGGATATTCGGTCGGTTAATTGGTCATAATTAGCATGTCATTAACAGTTATTTTTAAAAAGTCAGCAAGCCTTGCCGAATGCTGTAACGTTAACGGGAAGCAGTGAGGTAGCTTGCTAACAATAGAGAGACATGTTTTGGTCAATAAATGCTTTGTTACCTCTTAATTACAAACTGATATGTTAGAGACGTGAGTCTACATGTTGGAATTTATGATTTCTTTATAAAGCAAAAAAACGTGCTTTTTAAAAGTACTTTTATCTCCTCCACTTTGCCACATGTTGTCCCGTTACAACCCCAAACATCAACCGACTCCATCTGTATTTTATTCACAGACCAAAGCAAAGCAGACTTTGTAATTCTTCATTGCAGAACGCGCTCAGGTTCTGCCACGCTGGGCGGAGAGCATCATTAAACCGGGATTTCAAAGTCTTGCCACAGATTCCCAAATGGATTTAGGGCTAGACTGTTCTGGGTGGTTATAACATTAAAACATGTTGCTCTATCTGAATCGTTCTAGTGCTGCTCTCCCTGTGCGTTTGTGTTTGTTGTCCTGCTGGAAGGTGAATTTCTTCCCCAGTTTCATGTCCTCTGCAGCCTCTGAGACACAGGGGTCAAGCTCCAGTCCTGGAGGGCCTGTGTCCTGCAACTTTTAGATGTGTCTCTGGTCCAACAGATCCCATCTGTGTGATTTTTATTTACTTATTTTATGAAGAGCTGTGAGAGTTTTGCAGGAGACGTAGACAGAAACTAACCTTTCAAAGAGTTTCACGTTTGGCTCATCACAGATTATTCTCTGAAAGTCTTAAGGATCATTAAGATAGGTTATGATAAATGTGAGATGTGCCATTTTGTTCTATTTAGTCAGCAGTTTTTTGGAGTTGGAACGCCGTTTTTGCCTAGCCTCTTCCAATTGTTGACTCATGAACACTGGCCCTAACTAAGGCTGGTGAGGTCTGCAGCGCTTTAGATCTTATTCTGTGCTCTTTCATTATTTCCTGAATGAGTCGCCAATGAGCTCTTGAAGTAAATTTGGTAGGTCAGCGACTCCTAAAGAGGTCCTCCACTGTGCCATTCTTTTGTTGATAATGGCCTTCGCTGTGCTTTCCCGGAGTTCCAAACTCTGAGAAATGGCTTTGTTACTCTTTGCAGAGTAATATAAGTCATCCACTCTGTTTCTCTTCTCTTCTGGATTTTTTTTTAAGAACGTTTTAGCCTACTCCATGCTGTCAGAAAAGTTCTGTTTAAGCGGTTCATCGATGGATTAATTGGGTGAAACTGATATCAGCTTTACAAAACTGTGGAAAATCATGATTTAACAATGTAGGCAATTACTTTTTCACATACTTCGAAGTTAGTGTGTAAAGCTTTTTTTCTTGAATAAATAAAATTATCAAAAAAAAGAAAAAATTATTTGAATTTGCTCAAGTGTTATCTTTGTCTAATATTAAAAAAATATATAATTTTAAACATTTGATTATTTCGTCACATCAGAGCAAAAGTCAGAAGAAATGCCTATGGCTGCCAATAGCTTTTCACAGCACTGTAGATTGGCTGACATCAGCTGCACATCAAATACATACATTTATACAAAAGCGTTTAAAGTGTTTGGTTAAACTGCACAATATGTCGCCCATGGATTCCAGGCCTTTCGCACTGCCAGGTTTCCTCGCCGAGGGGGAGCACACGGATGAAACGAGAAGATGGATCCACTTGCTGCATGACCGGTGGCAGGTTTGTTGTCCTGAACGGTTACACGCCGGCGCCGGGCGGAGGGGTGGCCGGTGTTAGATGTGTTGTCTGCTCTGACCTTTAGTTAATGGTGCTGCTTCTCTTTTGCAAAGGTCACTTTTTACATTTCAACCAATCAGAGCTCATTGCATTAAGCGTCTGGCCGCTGGTGACGGAATGAAACGGAGGCCCCCGTGGAAGATCAAAATCCCGCATGTTAGACCGGGGACCGCCCCGCGCGTAATGATGTGTTCGCCATGTGATGAGGTGATGTGATAATCAGTTTCATGGCGGATTTGATGGCACGGTATGATGTGACCTTTGCGATGCTGAAATATATGTGGGTTAAACCGCAACATCAATATTTATGATAATAACATATAAGTGCGTTATTACCCTCTCCGTCACCTGTATTTACATGGAAGCGTCCACCGCCGGGAAGGCAGCGCTGTGAAGAATCCTCGGCAGGCTTTTTGCACATTCAAAGTTCAAGGTGAGTTTTTTAATTGCTGAGTAAAAGTGGCTCGCTTTGGTAAATTTTAAATTGTCAAGGCTGTCTTAATTAAATTGCATTATTAGTCGTATTAGCATCGAGTGCATAATTGAATGTGATTATCGGTAATTATTCACATAAATTAAATTTAGGCCACTGATCACTGAAGAAAATAAAAAGAAAGAAGTGTCTGTTGTTAATGTGATCTGCTTCTAATTTGTGTTTTTATTGAAAGAAACGGTCCCCAAACGGCATTTCTAATTCTTTTCCACAGTCCTGCTGTGGTGAAGTATTCACATGAGCTCTCCTAAAACTTTTCTTTCCTCCGGTATTGACAGCGTGTCCCTTTGTAGTGACTTTGCAGTGAAAAATGCTTTTGCTATGAACAAATTTGAACACATTGATGTTGGGAACTTAAAGATTACTGCTTCTTTAAAAAAAATGGTGACAATGGCATCATATGGTCACAATACAGGGAAGGATGTACGTTAAGGAGAACTAGACCCATTGATCTCTCTTCCCCTTACTGTGACGCCCCATTAGGACATTTTGATTTAGTATGGCTCACTGTCATGGCAATGTTGTTACAATAAAAATGTTTAGAAACCATGGCAAGTCTTTTTCACATGAAGCCGGGGTGAGAGAAACAAAACAGAGCCACACGCACAGCCCCTTGCAATGCTCATGTTCACACATTGAAACTTTTTTCTCACTTTTATTTTAAACCAAAAGCCTTAATGTGTTTTTAAAGGAGTTGGGGTTATAGAGTAATGTAAAGTAACACATTACTGACTGTAAAGAGAACGGAAGATGATTCATGCATTTGAACATTTCTTTCACAAAAATAATCTGAAAACTGCAGCTGTAAGTCGTTTGGGATGTGCCTTTACCAGTTAAACAGATCTGGGCCTTAAAAAAGGCAAATCTAACTCATGAACTTGCTTTGATCTAAACAATTTCTTTGTTCCTCTATGTATATGTTTAAGATTGTTGGTCTACTGCAGGGGTCACCATCGTTTTTTAAACTGAGAGCTACTTCATTGGTACTGTGTCATACAAAGGGCTACCTGTACTGAAGAGTCAGATCTCACCTTAATTTCATGTAATATATTTTATTATGTTTTTGATGCTTGTATATTTATGTAAATGCAAGTATCATTAAAAAGGAAGAGCAACTGGATAAAATAGCATTTTAAATTAAGCTCATTTGAGGGTTGTGCTATTTCTTGAACAGGCTTGAGGGCACCACATGTGTTCCCTGGGGGCTACCTGGTGCCCGCGGACACCGTGTTGGTGACCCCCGGTCTACTGGAAGGTAATCATCCATCATAGTCTCAAGACATTTGCCTCCTTTATTAGGTTTTCTTCCAGGATTTCCCTGTATTTAGCTCCATGATTAATCTTCCCATCAACTCTGACCAGTTTACCTCTTTAAGCTGAAGAAAAGCATCTCCGTCAGCATGATGCTGCCACCACCAGAGCCTTTTGCAAGTAGGCCAAAAGGTTCAGCTGTCATTTCACGTAACAAGAGCACCTTTTTCCACGCAGTCGCTGTGTTCCCTTCAAACTCTAAACAGGACTTCTTATCACTTTCTTTCAGGAAGGTCTTTCATCTTGTAAGTCTCACATGGAGACAAACTGTTGCATAATTATTAGTTGTCCTGACCACAGGTTCTCCCACCTGAGTCCTGGATCTCTACTGCTCCTCCAGAGTTACCGTGGGTTTCTTTACTGCTTTTCTGATTAAAGATCTGTTGTGTAGCAAACTTCTGAGGCCGTAACAGAACAGCTGTATTTAAACAGAGATTAGACTCTATTTACAAATCAGGTAACTTCTGAAGGGAACTGGTTTAGCTGCAAATGTAAATCGTTGAATGCCCTGTATCGAATGCTTCCACTGCACACCTATTGACTACTTTGTGTTGGTCTATCAGATAAAAATCTCAACCAAATACATGAAAGTTTGTGGTTGTGATGTGAACATATGTGGAATAGGTGAGGGGATGTGAATACCTTCGCAAGGGACTGTAGTGAAACACACACAAAGCCATCGATGAAGGAGAGTTGATCCAAACAAAGCACATCGGCATGCAGGTGTTGGTGTGGGTGTGTGTTCTGGGAAACGCTGATTGGAAAAACCAGGTTTCTTCAGGGGCTTACAAAACCAAAAAGGCATGTGATGACAGAGTCTGCTGAGCACGCTCAATTGCTTGTGTGGACATTGACTCAACACCCCCCCAACACACACACACACACACACACTCCATTGCCTCCATGCTCAGATGTGCACACTCACCAAAAACCTGTCACAGCAGAAGAGCCTCTTACATTTGGTTACAATGTCCCGTCCGGGCTGCGTGAGGTGTTTCAAATCTGTAATGCAATCTCTGAGCCGCTACACGGTGCTCCAGGAGCAACTGCATCATCGATGGTTACAATCTACTGAAATATAAATGGATACACACAGGAGAGGAATACACAACATTTGGCTATTAGATCAGTCTAGACAAAACCATCCATGTGTTATAGTCTATGTGCTGATTTATATTTTTTCATGGTATCCAAACCAAGGCTGAGGCAGAACCTTTACAAGTAGACAGGTAGTTTGGGATACCGTTGTTGTTGTTGTTTATTTGTTTTGTTTTTTTCTTTAAAAAAAAACTTCACTACAAAAGGCAGAAATTAATGGAAAGTGGCCAGTTTCTCCAACAAAACAACTTCTTGATATCAAACTAATAACCGTCATTATAAACTAGTAAGTTATTAAATGACGCTACAGGCAATTTCCAAAAGTTAAGGTCTGATAATTTATACGTAGTGGCAAAACTCAATAGAACTACTGTTGCTAATATTATTATTAAGTGCTTTTTATGTAAAAGTAAGATGGCTCTATTTAGATTTATTGTGATGAGAGTGGAGTTGCTAGGATGAAGCCAGGTGTGCAAATGAAAAAAAAGAAAGAGATTTTTCCAACTCTTCGCAATAAAAAGGGACAAAAACAAAGATTTTTGACAACTAATGTATTTATTTGTGTGTTTTTTTCATGATCATGACAATGGACACCAAACCTAAATGGGCATAAAATGTCCTTAAGCTCAAGGGGGGAAAATACCTTGTCTTTAACAATGCTGTCATATAACAACTGATCTGGTGTGGCCAAAACATCTAGAACTTGACAAATAAACACACAATATTAACTTATATATAGTTAAATTAGACCTTGCTGCTTACTTTACCCTGCATGTAGGAAAACTAGACGTTGCCAACCCTCCCCTTGCAAACTGTTGATGATGAAGGTGGACAGAATTTACACCTTGCAACTGCTGTCAGATTGCAGGTGTTTACTTCATGAAAGCCGGACAAGTGGATCACCAAAGGTTGGATTTAGCCAATCATGATATCAATAAGAAACCACAACACGTTACCCTGATCCTGGCACTTCTTGCTGTTCCTCTCGCAAAGATGAAACTGTGATTTCTTACACATCAGGTGTGATAGCAGCAGCTACGCGTGCATCCTCCTGCACTGCCATGTTTAGGTTGGTTCGGCTGTGGGCCCATCAGCCTTCGCTTTCATTCGTCGCACCCGGATCCTTAAACCGTAACACTGCACTGTGATTGGGCCCTGAACCGTTTTTTAGGTTTGTCACAAATGGTTGAAGTGGCAGCGGTACAAGATGGATTCTCATGTGTTTGTGAATGCATAAATATTCAGCTTGCAGGCAAAGTTATGAGCGTGTAGCCACAGTGGACATTTGCCTGCGTTGTGTTGTTCACTCTGCTGTAATCCGTTATGCCGAGCATGCATGTAGTTCTGCGTGTTTTAAACTGAGGGTGGAAGCCGGCGTACCCGGAGATAACCCACAAACTCCTTGTAGAAAGACCTCAGGCCCACATTCCAGAAGCAGCCAAGAAGCCCATGGTGATTATGGAGGAGCTGCAGAGATCCACAGCTCAAGTGGGAAAATCTGTCAGCATTGCATTTATAAGTCGTCCACTCTACAAACCCTGCCTTAATAGAGGAGTATAAGAAAGACATTTTTTGAAAGAAAGCCATGAGAAGTCCTGTTTAGAGTATGCAATAAGCAATGACAGAAAGACAGAGAAACATGTGGAATAAGGCAACCTGCTCTAATCAGACCAAAGCAGAACCTTTTGGCCTAAATGGATGTTTGAGAACCAACAACAATCCATTATGGTGGTAGAATTATGCTTTTGGGATATTTTTATTTAGCTGGGACGGGGGAGCTGGTTAGAGATTATGGGATGATTGACTTTATTACAGCTTAATCCTGGAAGGATACCTGGTAGAGGCTGCAAAAAGATTTGAGCCTAGGATGAAGCGTCACCGTCCAGCAGAACAAGAATCCCATTCAATATCCGGACTGAGCTTTAATTCAACATCTGTGGCAACGCTTAAGAACCGGTGTTTCCAGGTGTTGCTAAAAGTTGCTGCGCATTTTCCTTACTCGATACACGCAGTGAAACGTGGTAGTGGCAACATCATGATGTGGGGATATGTAGGTCCAACTGAGAATCTGCAGCAAGATTTGAAAACTGCAATTCATGGATGCATTTGAGCCCCAAGAGCTCTGTGGCAAATAAAAATGGAACCTAATTTTGTCTGTAGATGTGTGAAACTCTTAGACGCATACGTTGAATTGTCAGTGTTCAAGTAGAGTGTATATTTTATTTTTGCAAAGCACGGTGCATTCAGGTGGGTGGAGAGTACTACTCTACATAAAAACCCTGAGAAATGACTGACAGGCATGTTGCTGCACCAGCATCTAAGAACCTAATTCCTCCAAGAAACAAATATGCTTGCTTGCCTCCATGTGTGTGTGTGTGTGTGTGAGTGTGTGTGTGTGTTTGTTCCTGTTCTCATTAGGATCCACACTGCAGGGTGCTGCTTCAGTGTTGTTTCCTGTATAGCCCATTACCGCTACCTGCCCCGGGGTTGGAAGTTGAAGCCCGAGACAAACAACGAGCCGTGTGCAGTAAAATGCACCCCAGAGATTAGTGTGGCGAGGAAATCGCGCTGTGTAAAGAGGGGTGAACTTAAGGTTGAGTCAACCTGAGGCCACAATAAGCTGGCGTGGAGATTTCCAGCAAAGCTTTTTTTGATATTGTGCAGGGCAGGTGACAATAGCCAGGCAGTGAGATGTGTAATTCAATTCAGAAAATAGAGAAATGCATTATTAAAATAGCACGGCGGAAAAAAAGCAACCTTGCAAAAGGTTTACATGTGACACATACATATGGTTATAAGATAAAGTAGCAGCATTTCCAGTTTAATCAAAATTGAATATCTTTCCAGATGTGTATACTGTGAAGTAGATCGTTGTTTTCCGTCTTCACTGCTTTATACCCCTTTTCAGACATGACTGCTAAATTATATTTATTCTTAATGTAATTATACATTTTACATAATGTTTGTTTGTATTAAATTTATAATTTCACTGGGTTGTCTGAAATAAATGACATATTCCTTCATTCATTCATGTGTGCATTTATCTTAAAATGGGAGCAAAGTAAATATAAAAAAAAAAAAAAAAAAAAAAAAAAAAAAAAAAAAATGGGAGCAAAGTAAGGCAGACATGTATCGATCTCCTTAGTCAGGAAATGGCTACATAGAAAACCACTACTCAACTAATCTGCACACATCTACAGTCCAAGCAATAAAAGATAATACCGTTTCAAAAATAACTGGAACCATTACAAGCAGGGCTGTACTGGACGGGGACCCATGTCTATCTTGCCATCACGCGCAGTGAGCAGAATGGTAAGGGAGGTGAAAAAAAAGAAAATCTTGAATCTCCAAATCCCCATTAGAGAACAACAATTCACTTAAAAGGGTTTTCATACATGTTTTTCTGCAGTGGCAATAATAGTACAGAACCCTATTATACACTTATAGATCTGGCAAAGATTAATGGAATAATAATGCCTTTTTTCTTGTTTTTTTTTTTTTTAAACAAATAGGACTTTATCCTAAATGCAGCAGTCAGAAAGAAATTGAACAGATTTCTAACCTACACACCAGTTTCCTGTAAAAAAAAAAAGCACTGATGAACACATTGGAAATAGAACGTAAAGATTTAGCGTATTACACAGGGACACTTTGACATTTGGACTTGTGAAACGGTAGACTGACACACTAATGATTTCTTTAAATGCTGATCCAAAGCCCAGACGCTAGGCACCACATCCTGTATTAAACCACTGTCAGTTCTAGTACCACCTCAAAGTGACAAATTAAAAGAAATTAACGGAGGGTCCTCACTGGATATAGTTAGCCAGGCATGTCCTTTAGACATGCTAGCACTTGTCTTGTTACTGAAAAGTGCTTAATAAATAAACTTGCCTTGCAAGACACAACTTCACTATTTTCCTTCCTGCAAATATTTGTCCCTAGGATGTTAGAATGGACTATATACGGTTGTAAGCGTTAACATCTGCAGGTAAGCTACTAGTTTTGTTATAGATGTCTGCAGTGCAACAATTCTGAATCCAATCAATCATGCTAGCAGGCTACCCGCTAACATCCAGGTCTGCTGCCAAACCTTTATCCTGATGCTGTCGAGGGTTTTTGAGCTAAAACCCAAAGCAGTAATGGAGGTATTGGAGACTACCTCCCCTGGTCGGGGCAGGATATGGAGACTGGTTGCAGATTGGTGGACAGATGTTACCGACCAATGTGTGACACATTGGTCGGTAACACTATTCAGTTTGTAAATAAATGTGTTCAAGCACCCTTATCATCCACTAAGGGCAGTTTTTTCAGAACAGTTTAAAAACAAACTATACAAATAAGTCATGTGACCATTTGCTAAAAATCATGAAAACCCTGCTAGAACTGCAGGAACAAAGTCAGTGTATTAGTCCTACACCTCGGCAGTAGATATCTGTGCCCGGACGGAAGCAGCTTGAACTGGTGGTGCAGCCGGTGGTTCTAATTCACCAGGATCACTCTGACCTCACCTTGTACAGTTCAGTAGAGGTATTTAAGGCTACACTGGAAGTTTTGATGCATGCTTTAACAATTTCCTTGTTTTCGTTCTTGCAAGGCAAAATCCCGAACCAGCAAAGGAAATTAAAAGTGGATAAAGGTGCAATAAAGCAAGAATAAAACATTAAAATAAAAAAATCTAATTCACATTAAAACATCAAAGCTTCCAATGAAAGTACATTCGCTGAAAAGCCAATATATCACCCAATAAAGGTCAGCGTTTCATCAGGAGTAGTTCTCAGTTTTTTCGACTGGTTCACAGTCTCCACATTCCCAAGAGATGACGACAGGTAAGGCAACAGGTCTGTCTTTTCTAAAATCAATAACAGTTTTATTTGTTGTTCAGAAATATACCTGTAGAAAGGAAGAATCAGCAGTCAGTAAAATCTCTGACCAGAGATCAGGGTCACCACTGCTGTGGAGGCACAGGACACCATGTGACGCTATGAATGCTAGCTGCGACAACTGTTGGTATATATCTAAAAAAAAGGAAGAAAAAAAGGAGTGAGAGGACACACTCCTGAGGAGCTAAAAGTGAAGAGAACATCAGAGAGAACGCCGTTAAATCTCACCCACTGACACCTTACAGTTAAAAACTCAGTCCACCCCCATATGAGGCCAACATCTATAAGGCCTTAAGATCCTGTTTAAAGGAGTCTGTGTTGCATCTTGCATCCCTCTACCACACCTATAAGCAAATTGAGGTGAGTCCAAAAGTCTTCTTGTCTTTTTTTTTTCAAATGACTTTATATACAAAAGGTTGAAAGCATTGGTTAACTCAGATTCAGGCGGGGAGGTAATCACAATTGGAGACCTCTTATTTAGCATCTCCTTCATGGATTTGACCCCCTCCCAAGCCAGCCAAAAGTTATTGGACCGGAACATGTTCTGAATCCTTGGCCCTGGCTATTTTTATTCTTTCCTACCTTGTTTCTTCAAGAGTTATATTCTCTCACGTCTCTCTGTTCACTTCCCCCGGTGCTTTGTGATGCCGTTTCCCTGAATGCAGTGGGTAGAAGAAACCATGTGAAAGTGCTCCGAGTCTTTTATATTACCTGCCAAAGAGTTGTAATAAAACCCAAGGTTACAACTGTGTGTCATTTGAAGGCAACAGTACACTTTGTGATGAAATACTTCAGTTAAAGGGATGTGGGAAAAGAGGTAGCTCTTCACTTTAAATTAAAATGTGGACCTGAAGCCTCAACTATTTCCTCTACAGTTCACAGTGAAGAGTGGTTGCTTCCAATACTTGCATCTCACTCTGGCCTGATTCACTGGACCTCCTGCTGCCTGTGCTGTGCTGGCCTCTTAAGCAGAAACAATGTCTGTGCTGAGGATGTCTAGGTACCTCAGTCTACACATACCTTTCTAGAAAACTGAACACACCTGTCATTTGAGCCGTAGTTGTCATTGTTATTAGTGTCTCATTGTGAAATGCAATATATACAATGCCTTCCAAAAGCATTCATTTCCCATGGAGATTTTGTTACTTTACAACCACTCATTTTAATTTTAATGTGTTATATTATGAATATAAGTGACAGACCAAGACAAAGTAGGGCATTGTTGTGAAGTGGAACTGTCCCTATTGCTTGTGGGAAACTGAAAATTTGACTTTTTATGGCTTTCTATCAAAGATGGCTTTCTTTTCACCATTCTTCCACAAATAACACATTTGTGGAGTGCATGACTAATATTTGTCCTTTCGACAGATTTCTGTGGCTCGTCTAAAGAGCCGCTTTACCATAAGCTGTTCAAAGCTTGGCACATATTTCATACTGTAAACCTGCTGAATGCATGCCACAGCTTTCATTGGGAAAAATGTGTTTTTTTTTTCCTTTTTGGTCAGAACGCAAAACACTGTTTGGCATTAACTAATGAGGGAGATCACCCTAAACACACTATTCCTACAGCGAAGCGCCATGGTGGCAGCATCATGCTGTGGTATGCTTTTTCTTCAGGAGAAACAGGAAAGCGAGTCAGAATACAAATGGACATCCCTCGTTTTTTTTTTTTTGTAAATCATTTTGAAAACTGTGTGTCATTTTCCCAAATCGTAATAAACACCTTGAAGTTTGTGGTTGAACTATGGCAAAATGTGAAAACAATCATCATCTCACAGCAAAAAAATGGAGTGAAAGCCAGCCTTTAATTTGAGTACATCTAAGAGGATTGATAATATTGACAAATACATTTTTACAAAATGACGGATGCCACACTTATTGCACCCTTCAAAATTCCTGGAAAACAAAGCACTATTTTATTTATATGCTGCATTTCTGATGCCAACCTGTCCAGGGTATATCCCACTTCTTGCCCATTGAGCTCCCCCCCCCTTTGCACATGATACTTGGCAAGCTTTGGAAATGTCTATTTGCTAACCTCTACTGGGACTTCCCACATTCCCACTTAAGTACGATGGTGGCTCTGTGATGCTGTGGGCCTGTTTTTCCTCCAAAGACCCTCAGAACCTAGTTAGAATGAACAGCATGATAAGGATGTAAAAAAGTATGGCCAAACACAGAAATGGTTCATGAGACACAAAAGGTTAGAGCAGTGCTTGGCTCAGGTCTCCTCTGGCTCATAACCACTATTACGCATATTTCTTGTGGACAAACCTTACATATACAAGCAAACTCTCACAAACACCCACACATGCTTGGATCCATTTGCTTCTTCTAATGTTTTGACTCATCTTTCTCTTTTCCTTTCTTTCTTGTTTACCTTTCTAAGTCTATTGAGTTTGAAATAATCTAAAAAATAATGTCCAGTGGAGTACTATAGTGCAAGCAGTAATGCTCCACTTGTGAAAGTAAGTCTATTGGCCTCTTTGGCGTTAAAGCTATGGTTGGTAATCCGATTCAGAAACACTTTTTATTATACTGGGTAAAATCATCCTTCCATCCAGAAAGTAGTCAATATATTATGGATTCAGAAAATGGAGGTTAAAAAAAAAAATCGATCTCTATGGGTACTGCAAGCCTGTAAAAACTGACCAATTAGTGGTCTTCGCACCGAAGAGCAGGGATTTGTCAGAATTTTGGTCCTGCTCTCATTCCCCTCTGTCCCTCAGGTTCTGGGGGTATCACCTTATCAATCGGTTGTCCCACATCTCAATCATTCTGTAGCGCTCACGTAACACCGGTGCGCTCGTTCCTTGTTAGTTTCTGCTTGCTGGCTGCACATGCGCACTACTAGTGTTTATTTATCTGGTTAACTTAGCTGTTAACCGTTCATCGTAGCTCCCCTGCTCACACTGTACATTTTGAATATGGCTGAGAGTCACAAGAAGTGAACCATGTTCATGTTTGTAAGAAGAGGAAGGCCTCAGTAGAAAGAAATAAGACCAGAGTGGATTTGGGAGAGTCTTTTGACGCGACCCCCCTTAAGAGCAGAAGAGCAGGTAAGATGGTCTTGCGCATGCGCAGTCATTCAAAAAGGGACTTGGGGAAACTTCCGGAAAAATTGCCGACCATAACTTTAGGAAAGCAATTCTAAGACTACACTGCCAGACAGGACACGTTAGGTGGAAGAAATTTCTTCCTACCATGTGTAAATGCCGGTTTTCTTGAACCATTTCCCGTTTGACTGACAAACTGTAACAAGTTTTAGTGAATCAGCTCAAAACTGATGTTAGTATTTAGAACATCTTAGGCTTGGTTACATTAAATAGTCAATAGAGCCGATAAAGCTTCCCAGAGCACTCAAGACAGGTGAGAGCATCAAAATAGAAAAAGTGGTGTCATACTAAAAATGTGTCATGTTGTCACATACAGCCCTGGGGATATAGCAACTGGATGTAAACCGTGGAGTCCAAAGGGGAGCCGAAACATAATACAGTCAGATTAAGTTTGTTATTGCCGACTTGGTTAAATATAGTCCCAAATTATGCCCTGCGTCCTAGAAACAGAGATCTGCCGATCAATCGAATATGGATCTGAATCAGCTGAATATGGCAAAAACTGCACACGCATCAAAACCAAGAACTATTTTTGTCCATAAATACACCAAGCAACAGCATCTACTTTGATGCACTGTTTAAAAGTTCACAAAAAAATCTGATAAATACCGGGGACATTTGTGATGCATTGATGGAAATAATCTTTTAATTCCTTCACGTCCTGCTGGATTGTAAACAACTAGCTCTATCATAGCCTATGGCATGGCTTTTCTTCCCCTCATTTAGGTGGCACACCCCTTTGAAGAAACTCTAATCTGAATTGGTGAAAATTTGAATCAGCAGGTCAGACACCAAGAAAAACCAGCATTCTGTGTCAGCCAGTAAAAGCCTGATCTCGCTCTAGAAATTATTACTTGCCATTGTATGCGTTGTTTTATTGTGGTGCCAGATATTGCAGCGGATTGAGACACCGACGCACTATTCAAGTGTTTCCCAGAGACTGTACCAGCTTTGACACAAATGATGTCAAGACAGCAATAATGCACCCATCTGTTAGAAACAGATGCATCAAACTGCTGCGGGGTTAATACACCTGGGACGTCTGTGTCAGATGGCTCAACTGCAGGCATGTTTTCTCAGTCTTAAACGCTCTTTTACGGATCCAAACGGATACCAGGACAAACGCACGGCCCAGGACATCTCTTACATCCTGCAGCCGTGTCAGAGTTTAGGAACCCCCACGTCTCCGTGATGACCCCTGGCTCAACGCTCTGCTCGAATTGCAGTCAGCGCCAAAGTGTCCCGAGGAAGCAGGCGGCACTTCTCCTCCGAGTGTTTCGCGAATCGGTGCGTCCATCTGTCTCGCGTGACTCAACCCGTCCTCTGTCTGCGCCGGCGTGCCAGTCGCGAGTTTAGCAGGTGTCGGCGGGGACGGCTCACACTGATACTGTCAGTCACCATGTTTTCCAATTACCATAGCTCTGCACACCAACAGGATTGCCTGATTGGCAGTGTTATTTCCGTGGCAATTATTATGATTCTGATTATGTCAATCATTTCGCTCTCTGCTCCATGTGCCATCAAACAGCAGTAGCTCCAGCTTACTTGCACCCCCACCCCCACCCCCCCCCTCCCCACCACCCTCCACCCCCAACACACACACACACACACCTCATGTGTCTGATGGGTGTTTGAGGTATATTCTCTGTTTTTTACAGTAGGAAAACTTTTTAAAAATTCATGTTCTGCTTGCCTCGAGCACTATTACCTTTTAGCGCGGTAGCTCATTCTAAATTACTAACGGCCCGTATATGGTCCCCATAATGATCATTTCCACTCTGTGTCAGTAATAATTGTGAGGTTACTTCTATTTTAGTGCAAGCTCAGGGCTTCGGGTTTTATCTCGCTTCTTCTTGTATTATTCATGTCATCCTTGTGTCTTTGACTTTTCCTACAGCACCATCCACTCAAACGGCAATTACTGCTATTACCTCTTCTGCAACGCTTTGGAGAATAAAGGTAGGAAAAGCCATTTTCTTTATTATCCTTGTCATCGCAGCCACGACTATCATCATCTATTTACTACATGATTCAATTAGTGAGCCATCAGATGAAAGGTCACAACTGTAATCAGTCCTCTGAGAACATGTTTTTGCTCATCAGCCCTTCCACTGGGCCTGGCTTTACTTCTAAGGACAACTAATGACCTTTCTTTCCCTTTCTGTGACCACGACAACTAAGACCCTTGTTCTTCTGGAAAATGCTGCATCCACTGGAACAAATGTGTCCAGCCAGCTGGCCTTAAAGCAGCTGCTGTAAAATGTTGCAAAACTAGTTGTTGGTCTGTTAACAGATCTATTTCATGTAAACTGTGAATCTCCAGAGTTCCTCCAGAGTTCCTATGGGCTTGTTGTCAGATTAATGCTCTCCTTCATCCGGACTCTCATTTTTAGTGGATTAATGGGCTGCTAGATTAAGGGAGAAAGGCTATATGAATACTGATTGAGTTTGGAAAAACAGTGTCATCTTTTGGATGGGTTCTGTTTCATTGAAATGTTTCGTCTCTTCTCTGAGACACTTCTTCAGTCTGTAGAGTTGTGGGTAAACTCAGCCTTATAAGCAGTGACTTTGCATAGTGGATCAACAAGTTTAAGGGTGACGATCAAAACTGGTCGTTCACATGCAAAAGGAAACCATCAAGCTACTCTGGTGATCAATTTATACATCTTGTATTAAATAATACTATGTACGTCTTCTTTAGTGATGTTATCAAGGTGTTGGTTGTTTTTTACCTTTAATACTTTATCTGTTTGTTTTACTATTATTTTTACATCTCTCTCTGCAGGTGTAGAAGCAGACTCCGAGGATGTTATCTCGTTCTCTCCTTTTCCTCTCCTCTATTTTTGTCACATTTTCTCCCATTTAGCATTTTGTCTCATCTTTTTCTCTTGTTTTTTTTCCCTCTTCTACCTTCCCGTTTTTGTGTCCATCTAACGTTAAATAGTCCCAGAACAAAATCTATTAAAGCTCTAATATATATATGTATATGTATATATTTTATATATATATATATATATATATATATATATATATATATATATATATATATATATATATATATATATATATATGTATGTATGTGTGTGTGTGTGTGTGTGTGTGTGTGTGTGTGTGTGTGTGTGTGTGTGTGTGTTGCAGGCATTTTAGTTCAACTAATCAAAGATCACACAGCATATTATTTAAATGTTTGGCCAAAAAGTTAATTAATAAATGAATAGAACGCTGGTCAATTGCCGTTTTAATTTCACAGCTCTTTTGAGCATTGCTATAGTGTTTTAGAACCTAACCCTAATTTCAGCTCATCCATCCCTGGCACTGTCTCCTGTGTACCTTGGTCTTCATGATAGTGTTTTTTCTCTGCTGTTCTCTTACAAACCCCTGGGTTCTTCAGAGACCGGCTGGATATGTACCCAGAATAAATTACACACACAAAAACTCTCTTGACTAATTAGGCAGTAGGTTGCACTGAATTTTATCTGGAGGTACTTGAGTGAAGGGGTCTGATTAATAATAAATAATTAGAAAATGTTTTCATTTGTTTTTTCATTTAAAAAAAATAGATTCATTTTCCCTCTGCTTCACAGTTATGCTCTCCTTGGTGTTGATCTATGACACGAAACTGCACAAATAAACACAATGAAGATCATGGTGTTGATGTGGAAGATGTAAAAAAGTTCACACAGTATAAATTGTCATGCAAGCTTGTGAAGTTCATACAGAATCAGCAGAAACACAGAGATTGACATGCCGTTGTGTATGAAGTCCTCAGATGATGCCTTATTTTATAAGAACCTGCTGCCTGATTTAATTTTCCCACCAAATTTTGCAAATGAATAGAATTGGCTGAGGCCTAATGTGCAATCGCCCTGCTTGCGTCAGCGCTCCACATGCAGAAGTGAATTACCTGTAAATTTATCCCTGCACAGTTATGTCTATTTTTTCATTATATGTACTGCGTTTGTTTTGCTGATGGTTTTGTGCAGGTGTAGCAGGAGTATAAGCAAGCAAACTATGCCTCAGTCCAAACTTCTCATTAGCAGGGTAGGGTTAGGGTTAAGTCAGACACAATTTATGAGAGAACAGACGTGATTATTACTTTTTATTTCATAATATATGTTTAATGTATTGACAATCTGATCAGATGCTTCCCTGAACCCTGTAAATCCAGTGGAGGGGTAGCTCCTGAACCATATCTCTTAACGAACGACGATGGCTGGACCACAGACACACCAGTAAATCGAAAGCTTTGTTTTAGCTCTTTCTTCACCACAACAGACAGGATATACAGTATGCCGGCATTACTGCAGACAAACCATCAAATCTGGGAGTTGGGGCATCCTTTTAATTCAATCCAAAACAAAATCCCAGCATCCTGCGTGAAACTTTCCCAGAAAGGTGTATTCCCTTGATAGATGAAACACACTTATTGGTCTACTTTATAATGATTGGCTGGAACAAACACCTCGCTTTGTGCTCTGATGGGTTATCAAATAATGCAGTTAAGTTCAGTTTAGCAGACAAACCGTTTGAAAGGTTTTCTATCTGAGGAAACACGGCCAATCGTATCAAGTCACTGACTTGCCATATTCTCTCCTCCCGGACGGCGGACAGTCGCTTGCATTGTGTCATTGGCTTTGCAACAGTCTTTCATTCCATTGTCACAACATGCATGTAGTGACAATGGAAAGGAAAAGCTCCTCTTTGAATCGTCTTATCACTGAAAAGTGCTATATGAACAGTCTTGCAGCAGAACCTGACCAGCAACAAGCAGACCTGTTAAAATATTAGAACATATCTTATATTTTCTTGGTGCCCTGCTGTGAAGAAAATTGTTAACCCACTCAGTCGGCAATGCCATGGTGATGGAGTTGCCTTCACTCAGTCATCAGGCATCTGCAGCTGACATGGTTTCTGGATTCTGAAGACCCTCAAAGTGGTCCTTAGACCGGCAGATGGTATCATGAAGCCCAGGTCTGCTGACCAACCCACTGGCAACTGACCCCACAACTTACTTCCCTAAAAAAAAAAAAAAATACAGGGATGATCCCTGTCTTTCCGTTCTGCAGCAGTTTTCCAGAACATCCTGGTGAGAAACCAAGAGTCCTTCTGGAAAGCCTCCCCAAATTCCACACACATCTATCTTTTGCTCTACCCGCCATAGAAAAGAAAGAACGTATGACAATGTGTTCAGGCTTGACTTAAATGAATCAGTTTTACCTTGTTTTTATTTTCTACTAAAATATTATCCTGCAGACAATCCTTTTGGAAAGTCAGGTCCGCACTCAGTTCCTAGATTTGAATTGCGAGCAAGAGGGTCAAAAGATCTGAGCACGGGTTTTTAGCCGACTGCATTTTTTTTTTAATGCTAATGGGCTATGGCTAAATCTGACAAATTTCCATATTTGAAGATGAATGAAACTGACACCTCCACTACGAGTGACCTATATCCGAATGTCAGCTGACAGACGTCTCGCTCTAACACACGTCCATAATCACCTCTAAACATCAACAGCTTCTGCTTCCCACTAAACTCTCTGTAGTACGCCTGCCAGATCAAAGAAGGAAACAGCAGCCTCCAGTGTGTGTGTGTGTGTGTGTGTGTGAGTCCATCTCAGCAGCTGCTCTGTCAGCATACTCCCAGTCCATGGGGGGTTCGGGTTGGTTGTGTGTGCGGTGGTGGTGGTAGTGGTGGGGGGAGTGGGGGGGGAGAGTAGCGGGGTGTCCACACAGCATGCCTAAAGAACTCATCCACGACCTGAGGCGCTGTGCTCGGTGTGTGGGATGATGTGCTGCAGGCTCAGGCTCTCAGCTCACCGAAAGAGCCGAACGCACACACCAACACAGCCTCATCACTGACCCGCCTGTACACGCGTTAACATGCTTACCGTCTGCATTCATCCAGTAAATATGCCTGTTATCCACGGCGACGGGCATTTTCATGGGGGAGAGAGGGGGGTGGGGGGGCTGCGGGTGGATCGTGGAGAGCGGGAGCCTGTTATGAGAAACTCGAATTTCATTTGTTATGAATGCAAAGCACAAAGCTAAAAGCTCTTGGGGTATTTAGTGTCTGGCTATAAGCTTAATAAGTTTGCGTGTGCTTGCGTTGATGTGTGTGACGCGCTCGTGCGAGATGCAAATGTGTGTTTGTTTTGCACTTGGCAAAACGGGAGAGCTCTCTTATGGCGTAGTTCACTTATGTGATGGCTAGTGGCTGGAGGCGCGTCGTCTCATTCGCTCTCGGAGGCTAATTCCATGCTAACAAGTCAGCGATGCCACATGCTTGTCCTTGCCCACAGCTTGGTAGGCCAGTCTCAAAGCAAACCAATTAGCCAGCCTCGCTCTTGGTCTGTCAGTCCCCCCCCCCCACCCCCGAAAAGTCACTGTAAACTTTTCCTTCTCCCCTCTCTGGCGCTTCAGAGGCTTTTGAATGAAGGTCTGCGAGGGCTGTGACGGGGTTTCTCATTAATAAGCCTGTACCGCTGACATGAAAGACGCCTATAAATTGACACGAAGCAGACAAGGCTAAGCTGCATGGCATATTAAACAAAGTTGGCATTTAGTGACACAACCCTCCAGCTAACAAATCAAATCGCAACATGTTTTAAAAGCAAGGAAATTAACACTGTTTTGAAATGCTTGGGATTATTTTTGTCCACATTTTTCGGCTTGCAGCAACAGTGTACCAATCAGCACCAATAAAAGCCTTAAAAGTGTGGATTGCATATGTATTCAGACCTGTGTGGTCTGATACCCCTAAATAAAATACCTTCAGATGTCATTTAATGAGCAAAAAGAGCCCACCTGCTGGATGTAATTTAACTTCAGTTATGTGAAGGCCTCAGAAGTTAGAGAACATGAGCATCATGACGGCCAAGGGACACGTCATAGATCGAAAAGGAAGTTGTGGAGGATGTTGAAGCCAGCTTCACGTTATAAAGCAACAACCCAAATTGTGGGGGCATTTCACAGAGCACCGTTCAATCCGTCATCAGCAGAGGAAGAGAATATGCCACAACGGCAAAACAAAACACTGTGGCCATCCTCCAGGATGGACAAGCCAGGCAACTGGAGCATTAATCAGAGAAGCAACCAAGAGGCCCAGAAAAAAATTGGGGAGCAGCAAAGACCTACAGCTCAGGTGGGAGCTCTGTTGAAAGGGCAGCTATCCATCACGTATTCCAAAAATCTGGGTTTTATTGAAGCCAAGGGCCAGAAGAAAGCCATTGTTAAAAGAAAGCCATTAGAAGCTCTGGTTAAAGTTTGCTGTGTCCTCCATATGGGGAACAAGCTGTGTTCAGATGATACCAAAGATGAATGTTTGTGGAGGCTTTAACAGGGATAGGGAAGGTGCTCAGAGTTAATGGGAAGATGGATGATGCTGCATAAGGAACAATGCTGGAAGAAAAGCTGTTAGTGTCATGAACCTCTGGTGCTCCTCTTTGTTCCCTGTGCAGCTACCCTCCTGTGGGTGGGACTACATCCTGTAAAGGGTCAGGCCTGAAGCTCATCAGCTGATTACCAGATTTAGGAAGCAGCGCTGCTCAAATCCAGCACTTGGTTTGCCTGTTAACGTTGCTGTAATTAGAGAACTTCCTAGTGAGTATATTTACCTACTAGGAGTTGCAAACTGCTGATGTCACTCTGTGCCTAGATCTTTCTGGAAGCCAAGAATCAATATTTACCTGTGTGACCACAGAACTCTCTGGTTTCCTTCAAGTAACCCTCTAATGCGTGACAAGCTGGCTGGGAAATGAACTAAGAGGTGGCACCATCTGCACATTCATCCACCTGGAGTAGCTGCCCGGAGAAAATAAGGATTCATTTACCAGAAATACCTGCCTGTCCGCTCTCCAACTGCCCAAATGTCCTCCATTAGATTATTTTACCTGGTGCTCTGTCCCCAGTTGACATCCCTACCCCAGCCTCACCCCTTCCTGCAATTCTCCAAACCTGGAATAAAAAAAATCTCAGATTCCAAACATCCAAACAACCTCCAAGTCCCACCAGAGTCAAAATTTTCAATCTAAATTTCTTATGTTTCCTGCGTTAACAGATAGCGGCTCCAGAAGACTTGGGACAAGTGTGGAGGTTCACCTTCCAGCGCAACAAACCCTAAAAACAGCAAGAGCTACAACTGAGTGGTTTATTTCATATTTATGTTTTAGAATGGCCTAGTCAAAGTCCAAACATAAATCACATTCAGAATCTGTTGCAAAACTTTAACTGACGTCCCCAAATGCTCTCCAGCCAACCTGACGGAGGTTGACAGGAGAAGCTGTTTGTCAAAGAAAGATGTGCAGAACTGTCCGTCTCTGTTTGTGCAACGCTGGTGGAGACTTACCCCAAAATACCTGCAGCTGCAACTGCAGTAAGTAAAAAAAAAAAACAGGTTCAATAATGTATCGATTCAGGGGGACTGAGTGCATAGGGGTATGAATAATTTTGCAAGGCACTATAAATAGACATATCAGCACCTTTAGGGATCCTTTGAGATAACGTCCCTGCTTTCCACCAGCGGAAGTTAGCCGAAGGTGTCAGGATTTGCTAAGTGGAATGACTTGACGCCGTGCATGACTGCCGCAGTTCCACCGTGAAAGCAGCTAATTGGTGGGTAATTAATGGAACGGAGGCAGATAAATACCTTTGTGAGCAGGCTGGCCAAGGACACAGATGTGATGGGATGGTGCTTGTGAACCAGAGCCAGAGACGAGCCCACTGGACAGACACCTTTCCTCTGTCACAGCCCCTAATCCTCACCCCCTTTCCTCCGACTCCTCAAGCTGCTCCTCTTTCTCGTCGCTCCCTCTTCTCACGCTCCTCTCCCTTATCAGACCTGCCGCCTATTCTCTCCTTACCCCAGCCTCCCTGGTTTCCATGGAAACACAGGATAAAAAGAGTTATTTCCAGATAAAAATCAAAGATTTTCAAGTGCCAAAAATATTACTGCGTGAATCGCGCTCCTTGAGTTCAGGGACGATCCTCCGCTTCCTCCTTCCAGGTAGCGCTCGTGCAGCCGTGTCTCCACTGTAGGATAATAGACGCGGCCCGTTCATGCACCGAGGCAAAACTGTTAGTCAGCTCTGTCTCTGTGGGACCAATGAATGGCTTGAGCGCTGACAGTATTTCTTTCCTACTGTCTTTTCTTTCTTCCAAGGCCTTCTAAGTGTCTCACGGAACTGCCTAACCAATCTGTCAGCTGCCACGGTGAAGGTCCAGAGGAGAATTGTATGCATAATTGAGCATCCAGGGTAGAAGAACAAACCCTGAGAATCATTCATGTGATTTTTTTGCTACAGGAAGCTGCAGTCTGATGTGGTTGCTCCGTCTCCAAATACACTCCGTCTTTACCTGACAGTAAACTGCGTCGTCTTTGTTGTCATCTCTTTGATCCCGATCGCCCTTCGGTACTCTACAAAGAGGAGCTGGCTCCCACAGCCTGAATAAATATTGGCTTTGTGCATTTGTGCCGGTGGCGTTTGCGAGATTGCAAAAACCGATAGGGATAATAGACGTAGGTCCGTCAACCCTTTCAGGTGGCACAGTTTGGACCTGCAACGTTAAGAGTCTTTCTGCAAACGGCGACCAAAACTGCAACTCGTGGGAATTTACGCCAACTTTTCTGGAGATGGCAGCAATTCTTCCTACTCCTGCTAAAATAACATCTATGCATCTATAACAGATGAACATGTTGCTTTCACAGTTGTAGCGCTGTTATCTGAAGCATTTAATTACTGATATTGCCATTTTGATGCACAGACTTAAGCAAAAAATATGGCACAAACACCTGGCACATTTTGTGGCAGGTGTTTGTGCCATATTTTTTTCATCACCATGATGAAGACCAGGTAACACAGCAGCGAGATTAGCGATACAGATGTAGGACGGCTTTTAGAGCCATGGACATCTCCATGAGGACTGGTATATCCAGAGAACACACCGAGTTCTGGTCCTCCTAAAAAGCAAGACAGAACGAGGGGAGCATTAATCAGAGAGTAGCCAAGAGGCCCCAGGCAAATCTGGAGGAGCTGAGGTCCAAAACGCAGGTCCAACACTTTGGGGCTGTCCTGCCAACTGCACAAAACAAATCTTGCCTTTGTGGGGGAAAAACACCAACATTGTTGTAGAAAACTGATGAGATGTGTTTTTTTTTTACAGTTTGTCAAAAGCATTGTGTGGTGCACTACACTGGACACATTGTCACCAAGGTGAAACATGGTGATGGCAGCATCGTGCTGAGGCCGAGGTTTTCTTCAGCAGCGTTTTTTTGCAAAGAAATGCGAGTTTATCCACATAGCCCCATTCCTAGACAAGGCAATCCACAATTATTCACATGACATCAAAGGAAAGAGAAAATTAATATGAAGCCTCAAAATATTTTATGTAAGGAACAGATGTTAAAATGGTGCTATTAAACGCGGTGGGTAATTCATATTCAGAAGGCAAACAGGTTTCAAACCCTTCATTAGTCCGAGTCTTTGATTAAATGCTGCTGTAAACTAAAGTGGTTTTAAGGAGCCATCTCAGGGAGTTTTTTCCAGTGCTGGGGAGCACAGAAACTAGAAATCTGAATGAATTTCAAAGTGCATTTTCTCTTGACTACCATACATGATCCAAGCTTTCCTTGGAGAGCTTGGCATTGGACCGTAATGATCTATCATTAACTTTACACCACTTAATCTGGCACCAAATTTCCCAGCTACAGATAAATTACAAAGTAACCACTGGAAAGCACGACGGTGACTTTCCTGCACCCTCCGGGTAAAAAAAACCGCTGTCACTTGTCCCGACTGCTCGAGAGCAAATGAGTGACAGGAGATCTGCAGTGACGCAGCGGCGGCGTGGAAAGCTTTTATCTGCAGCCTACTGGGCATGTCCCTCCTTCACACATGGCCGGGTCCTGAAGGAGATGAAAGTGTGAGTTACCTGATGGGGGGGGTGGACATGTCCGCATGTGCGAGGACACAAATGTGCACACACTCATCTGAAAACAGGCGGCTTGAGCCTGGAACTGAGTCTGGAACGTCAGTCTCTCCAGCGAGCGTATGCGCTCCGTCCGCCTCCAAAAGGGGACACATCTGAGCAGAGGTCTTCTTTTCTCACCACCAAACTTGTCAGACGGCGCTGATGGCACTTCTCCTTCCTGAACATTACGTTTTATGTATCTTAGATTGCAACCCCACCTCCAAGCCAGAAGAACTACAGCAGTATGCAATATTTACAGTAAGGGCGCCTTTAACCGCTGCGGGACATATGCATTTTTTAATGCACACACTCTTTATGCATATTAACAGGGCCATATATCTTACATTGTCCTTTTTTTTGTGGCTTTATTGTGCAGCAGTCTCTCAGAGCAATGGCCTGCTTCAGGGAGAAATGATTTTTGCAGATTGGGCTGCGCTGCGGTGTCTGTGCCACCCTGTACAGTATAGCGGTGCAGAGCTACCACCCGGCAGGATGATTTATGAGGTACACAGCCACCAAATTACAACTAATGAATTGTATTGCTCCTCACTGAATTTAACACCCCTTTCATTCGGCTGCTTTTGTTAAACACGGGTTAACTGCCACAGGAATAGCAATCGATGCTGAAATGGTTAATGAGTAAACGGTGTGAAACAGAGAATATGAAGGATTGATTTGCTTTGGGCCTAAGAGGGATTTATAGTGTGGGCTAGCACACGGAGCCTTGAGATAAACCCAGTGATCCTGGCAACGGTTTTCCTCCAGGTCTGGAGTCCATCTTGCTGTACCCAGCTGTTCAATTTATGGTTGAGGGGAACGGCAAAATGACTAATTTAATGGTAAAGATGTGTAAAAAGCCGTAAAATATATACATTTTTCACGGCAGGAACATAATTTGGTGCTTGAAAAAAAATCAACCTTTAATTGAAGCACAATAATTCAGTAAGGGATTTCCATGTTAGGAGTAATTGTTTTTAACAAAATATTTGGTGCCATAGTTATTTGCACCCCTTCTGATTCCAATAAAATTAATTTCACTGATGTAGCTGGGTGTTCTAGACTTAATTTTTCGGGGTTAATCTTTGTTGCAAAGAACTGTCATTAATAGTCATTAATCCACACACTTTTGAATTAATTAATATTCCCTTTGGTGTAAGAATGACTTGAAACAGAGGGCCATTTCTCTTCAATTCAAATCAATTTGTTCAAATGAAGCAAATTTGCGTTGGCTTTCATCCATCCATCCATCCATCCATCCATCCATCCGTCCGTCCGTCTTCTTCCACTTATCCGGGGTCGGGTCGCGGGGGTAGCAGCTTCAGTAGGGAGGCCCAGACGTCCCTCTCCCCGGCCACTTGGGCCAGCTCCTCAGGAGGAATCCCAAGGCGTTCCCAGGCCAGCCGGGAGACATAGTCCCTCCAGCGTGTCCTGGGTCTTCCCCTGGGCCTCCTCCCGGTGGGACGTGCCCGGAACACCTCACCAGGGAGGCGTCCAGGAGGCATCCTAACCAGATGTCTGAACCACCTCAACTGGCTCCTCTCGACGTGGAGGAGCAGCGGCTCTACTCTGAGTCCTCCCCGGATGACTGAGCTCCTCACCCTATCTCTAAGGGAGAGCCCAGACACACTATGGAGAAAACTCATTTCGGCCGCTTGTATACGGGATCTCGTTCTTTCGGTCACTAACCAAATCTCTTGACCATAAATGAGGGGGGGGGACGTAGATTGACCGGTAAATCGAGAGCGTTGTCTTTTGGCTCAGATCTCTCTTCACCATAACAGACCGGTACAGCAGACGCATCACCAATGGTCCCCGAAATACTAACCTCTTCCACTAGGGGTAGCACATCCTCCCCAACCCGGAGAAGGCACTCTACCCTTTTCCGGCTTAAGACCATGGTCTCGGATTTGGAGGTACTGATCCTCATCACGGACACTTCACACTTGGCTGGGAACCTCTCCAGTGGGAGCTGTAGATTGTTAGCTTTCAAAAGTCCAAAAAAGGCTACAAGGAAACGTTCATGGACCAAGACCTACTCATACAGTCAAAGCAATAAATGGCAAAAGGGTTTAAAACAACTGGAAATGTGTCAAAAAAAAGGCTTGATTTTGATATGTATGTGTGTGTGTGTGTGTGTGTGTGTGTATATATATATATATATATATATATATATATATATATATATATATATATGAAATCAGTTCAACGCACTGACTATAAGCAAACTATTACGCTTTGGGTCTCTTCGGATGGTCCCGGGAACTTTGTTACAGTGCATAGCATCCTAAGCACTTTGATACCATGAGATTTTAAATAAAATAAAAATCCCATAGACTTTTCCGAGAAGCCCCAAAGTAGGGAGTCATTGGGTCTTTCAGTATTATTCAAGTAATACAGTAATTATCCAAAGCATATGGCCAAATAAACACAAACATGGTTCCACCGCAATGCCATTGTTCTACTATTATAGAAGATCGTTTGCTGTCCTATTGGTAAAAGGGGGTTGTACAAAGTACCAGCTGAGTGTGGGGGTACTGACAATTATGCTCCCAATGATGATCAAAAGCAGTGATATTTTTTGTTGTTTCTAGAAATGTTCAGTGGGAGATTATTTCACTGCAATGTAAGATAAATTGTGTTGAAGATTCTTTACACATCTTTAACAGGGACGCTATAAGAAACACTGTATGTCTGTTTCGTATACACCACAAGCTCCACGGATCAGGAGGAACACCTTTACCTGAATTCAGCCGCGCCGGAGGTCAGCATTCCGTAAATATCCTCGCGCTCTTGTTACATGTCGCGGCGTTTAATTGGGTCGACAAACAGCCCACCTGGGACTCGTGGGGAAAAGGAAGGGCCGGGCGATGAGTGCAAAAGAGGACCCGAGCCCCCGTTCGCTCGCGTCGTTATTTTTCCGAAGTCTTTACGACTCAATTTAGCGAGCGGGAAATAAAACAAGCGGAGCGTCGGAGCTCCGGGGGCCTGAGATGAGTTAGTGGGGCTCCCCGAGCTGTCAGAGAGCTGGCTGTGGCATGGGGGTTGCACTTCAGAAGGTAGGCAAGGGGTGAGGAAGGAGGGGGGGGGGTAGCAGAGCCCCCCTAATCAAGCAAGTTTATTCAGATCAATGTCAGCCTTTACCGTCGCTGCAAACCCCAGCGAGTTGAACTCTGGAACAGTTAGCTTGTCTCCCCTCCCTCCCCATAACACAGAGCCGGCTCTGATTCTGGCTCCTTTCAGCGCGCTCTGATATCACCATGTGCTAATGGCCCCGTCTGCCTCCTCTTCTTTCGTTTTTTTGTTTTTTTTCCCCCTCTCCTCTCTGTTTTATTCCCCCCACTGTTATTTCAGACCAAGTGGGAACGCGCACGCTGGCTGAGGGAGGGAGTGGGCCTGTAATTAAAATTCTGTTCAGCATGACAACGCTGTTTCATGCCTCGTTTTTTTCCACGCGCGCGGGACGAATGCAGGATGAGCTCGGCTTTTTAATAAGCGCCACAGCGCTCCCGAACCTGGCCGCGTGCAGGAGGGGAACGGATGCACGCGCGCACACCCTGCTATCAGCAGCTGGTGGCATGCGTTAGGCAGCGACAGCAGTGTTTTGTGTATGTTTGAAGGAGGGGGGGGGGGAGGGGGGGGTTGCTCTGAACATGTATCTGAGTGTACAGGCGTACGTGTGCAACACAGTGCTGCAAGCTTTGCATGTGCTGACTCTGATGTGTTTACACATTGAAAGGAAGATGTTGAGGGGAGGGGCAACAGAGAGCCTCTTGGGATGCCGTGCATGGGGCTTGTCAGCTACTGTCATTCAGTCATCAACCGGCAATATCCCATGCTTCCCTGCTCCGTCGCCCTCTCTCACTCTCTCTCGTCGACTCCAAAACAAAGACAGCGGCGGAGCCACAGCTGCCGCATCCAAAGGGACCATCACTCTACCAGTCTTTAACCTCTGCTCCCTCCTCCTCCTCCTCCTCCTCCTCATCTTCTCCTGCTCTCCTTCATCAAAGCATTTCTGGCTATTTTGTTTCGTGGCTCTGCAGAGAGTTATTGCTCATGACAACGATCACGGTCGTTTATTTTCTCTCCGCAGCTCGGGCCTCTGTATGCGCGCCCCGGCTAGTGTTACCCTATGATATTCAAGCGCTCTCTATTAAATATGCATGAAGCCAGGAGATGAAAATTAATTTTGGGAATGTCGTCTCCCTGTTTCTCCCCTCGCTCTCCGTCCTCTGAACGCTCGAATGTGCCTTTCGTCTGCCTTTGTGTTGAGCCGTGAATTCGTTATTCGGGTTTTGGGTGTAACACGGCGCGATGTACAGACGGATGCTGCGAGGGTACCAGTGCCGCTCGAGCGGGAGAAAAAAACAGGCCCAGCCGAAAACAAACAGAGAAAGAAGCGGGAGTTTTCACGGAATCTCCCAAGTTTCGGGGGAAAGTTTGCCCTGAGCTCTTATCTCTCATGAATATTTAGGGTGTTAAAATGGGAAAATATTACTTTGAATTATGCATAGAAGAACGATGGAAGCCAAGAGTAGGACACTGCAGCTTTTCTGCCGTCTGTTTTTTTTTTTTTTTTTTTTTTGCAACACCATCATCTGGTCCTCCTCGCTCACCCCCGGCGACCTCCAGGTTCCAAACTGGAGCGCGCGCACAGGGGGGATGTGGCGGACGCGCCGGTACCCGTTCAGCTGCTCCGTAAATGGCAGTGTTCCTCAGTAAGGAGCGCGCTGGGGAGAGAGAACTTCAAACAACGCTGCAGACACTAACAAACCCTAGCAACGCGGTCTGGCAGGCTGTGTAGGAGGTAAAAGTCGACTCCAGGATGACGGGTGAAACAAGAACCGTTTCAAGAAACTGCTCAGAGTGGTGGAACGTAGCTATAGAAAGCTTTCTGAGTTACAGATGTACGGCTGGAGTCAGGCTGTCTCTCACCGTCGTCATAATCAAAGCCAAGAAAATCGAAACAAAAAGAAAATCTGAGTTTCTGCAGTATATTGTTGAGGATACACGGTGTGGAGTAGAGATCTAATGGAGACGTGCTGTGTTAGTACATGTCTGTGATATCCTTTGTTGAATACAAGGCAGGGCTATAGTACCGGTGGCCTTTCCTTCCGTATAGTCTGTATGCACATCTGATTTTTAGTAGCTACTCCACTTGTAGACTGCTCCATGTGTTCTAGATAGTTTCAGAAAATATTTGCCTTACACCAGTGAGGAAGACCCCGTTTAGCAGTAAGGATGTAACCAGATGTGGCGAGCGCTCACCATAACAAAACACTATTTTTCACGCCCAAAATAAAGTCCGTCTCAAGAGGCATGGACCAGTTCCTGTCAGCATGCGATGTCATCTGGAGTTGGAAGTAGAAAATGTTATTTATGAAGGGAAGTGACATCCAGTCGTGTCTCTGTTTCAGACTCTTATTTTGAAGTGAGAATATATGGCGCAAAAACCAGCGGTAGCGTGCAATGACGTCGAAAAAGAGATTTAGTATTGAAAAAATGAAACCTTGGAAAATCAAAGATTGACAAGTCAATCATTGATAAGTCAACCATTGTTAGAAAGTAAAAACGTGTGATATTCTCATTTTATTCTGCAACTTTTTCTCAATGAGAGATGTTTTCAGTGTCACTGCAGAGTTTCTTCAGCTATGATGTCACTGCAATCATTAGCTGTATAAGCTAGTGAAGATAATATTATAATAATATTAATGAAAATAATACCCTTTGTTGTGGTCGAGCAGCGGTACTTAAACCGGAGTGTGACAGATGTCCCTACTGTTACACAGAGACAGGAATGGTAATGGTTTTCTGTTCTTCCTTAATATTACTTTACATGTTGATAAGTGAGTAGTTTAGATTTTTATCTTTAAAATTGTTTCATTAGTCTGACTCTTTAGTTAACTATTTGCTGTGCACACATTTAGTTAACTTTAATTGTCAGTTCTTTTGGATTTTTTGTTAAATGCAACAAATTAATTTCTTCTTTTGAGTTACCAGTTTCCTCTGGACCTGCTGCTGAAATCATCATACAGACCAGCTCCAGCTGAGGTCCTTATATGGCTGTCAAGCTTCCTCAGCCGGTCGTTCCACTTGTTTGCCAGGGAAGGGAAAATATTGTCTTTAGTTTAATTTTACCATTTCTTTAATGTTTCTTCTTTTTGGAAATTATTTCAATTCTAATATTTATTTAATTTAAAGACTTAGTAATGTGCTGACCTGTATTTGTTTAAGTTCTTGTGTGTTTAATTACCCCTGTGTGTGAGTTAGCAGTGGTCTGATCAGCCACTATTTAAGTGTCCCTTATGTTTTGTTTGTTAGGTCAGTTTTGTGCTCGAGTTCTTTGTGTTACCTCAGTTTTGGGCCTCAATTTATGATTTTTGAATTATTTTTGGATTTTGTTTGTAATAAATCAAGAGTATATTTTGAAATTTCTTCATCTCTTTGGATGGTCTATGGAAAACCTTCACACGGAGCTTTCCATAAGTTCACTGCAGGTAGATGATGAGTTCCGGGAAAAACGGAGGGGCCATGAAGGGGCGTTCAGTTTAGCCCCCCAACCCCATCGGCAAAACAGTGCCAGCTTAGAGTGACATCGTAGCTGAAGGAACTCTGCAGTGACACTGAAAACATCTCTCATTGGAAAAAAAACAGCGGCATCATAAAATTAGAGTTTTTACTTTCTAACAATGTTTGACTTCTCATTGTTTGACTTTTCAATGCTTGAATCTTCAATGTTCGACTTTCCAACGTTTAATTTTTCAATGTCTTTTGTTTGTCAATGTTTCATTTTTTTTTTATGTTTGATTTTACAATGCTGAATCTTTTTTTTTATGTCATTGCAAGCTGTCACTGGTTTAGCTCCATAAGAAAGGAAGTGGCTCTTTTGTTGACAGCGTTGGCGCGAGAGCTCAGATAAAAAAAAAAAAAAAGAAAAAGCATTGGCAAAGTCTCAACCGCTTTTTTGTTGTGGTTTTCTAGTTTTGTACTGAAATGACTTATATGACGTTTTAATTGGATATACTTTTTTTTTGTTAGCGCCTTTTTTTGTTTGCGTCTCCATCAAAAATGAAATTTTACCTGAAAGGGCTTTTTCACTGCTTTAAATAACCTGTATTTAATGGTCCCATGTTCAAAAACTAAAAAAAACCCAATCAAACCTAAACTAGATTATTTTTGCAATGAATGAAGATTCTCTAAAGCTGAGTGTGAGATCTGAGATCAGTTTTGTCTTGCGAACACATATTGTCTCCTCTCTGACCAGATCATTTTTAAACTTAAATCCTTACATTTTACTAATCTTCTGGAAAATGTATATTTTCTTTCGATTAATTTTTTGAGTCTTATCAACAATACTGCTCTACAGACACAAACGTTGAATGGTACATGTAACTGCAAGGTAGGAGTCAAAGACACTCAACAATACCCAAAAAAGAAACTGTTGCTGAAAAACTGAAATGTAGAATTTATTTTCGGGGTGGTGTATTTAAAAGCAGGAATTGGTTAAAATTTCAATCTTTCAAACAGAAAACCAGTGACTTTTCCAGGGTGCATCAAACCTTTTGAAATGATGGGTAGGACAAAACAAAGCACCAGTAGGGGAGTATAAGCATGACCAAAGTGATAGATGCTGATAACTTCAAACCCCTGACTAAATTTATCCAGCTAGATTTAAAGACCGTCCCCAGAGACATCTGGGATTGACATATACACATATCTCCGGAATTGATTTTCAAGATTTTAACTGGATCAACTCTGATTTTCTTCAGCGGGGCGGCTCACAATTTGCTCCGATAAACCGCTTTAATTTAGATTTAAGCTTAAAGCCGGCCAAAATGATGAACAACTGAGCTAACCGAGCCCTTTTGGTTCATTAAAGCTGATCAGAAAGCACTCCGAATTATTTAAATTCAATTTCAAACATTGGTAATTCGCACCTACAGTGGGATGTCTAGCACATTCTTTTTCCTGTGAGGAGCTCTGAATGTATCATTTTTTTTCTCCGCTCCAACCTAAGTCAGGTGGCTCTGGCTTTAGTCAGGCGGCTGAAACCATTCGCCAGTTTGATGCTTAGCCCGGAGAAGCATTTACGAGATGTTTTTGTTGCAAACAGTATACCCTGCAGGAGTTCAGAGAATCTGTTTGCAAATCATTCAATACTAACACTATGTGTTTGCAATGTGTAATTTGCAGGCCAATAGCATCAGTGGAGAGGCGATTTTGACCCGATAGTCAGGCTTCCAGGGTCAGCTAGTGAATTATTCATCGGTAGCCAATCAGTCCTTGTAGTAGAATGCATGGTTCCTGGTGTTTGTTCAATTTTTTTTCCCGGTATAAATGGAACTTTTGAGGGCAAGTTTAAATCTCATCAATAATTTTTCTTCCCTTGTTATAAGAAAGACCTCCTCGTGCCTCTCTCCAACATTCCCATTAGTAATTTAGAGAGATTGCTCCCTGCCTATCTCCAGTGGTCATTGGACGAGAGGCTGGTACACCCTGGACTGGTTGCCAGTCCATGACAGGGTGGCTTCCAGCTCATGACCCACAGAGAAGGGAAAAAATAGACAGTAAAGCAAAAAAAAACAACCAAAAAAAGGCAAACCCAAACAAATGAACGGATACATACCCTCGGCCATTCGCCGAGGCCAAAAGTAGAACACCCACATAGGTAGAACGATCGATCGTTTCTGTGCCCTGATTAATTATCCTGGTCTTTCATTATTGCCATCTGAAATTTTGTAAATTTGGTTTTATTCTTATTAACGTTTCTTCACACTTTGTTTCCAAGGAGTCTCACTCCCTTGTTAGCCTTTAAGATGGAGCTTGATCAATAATGTTATACAGAATTTCTTTGGGTGTTTTTTCCCCCCGCATTCCACGGTCTCCGTGACGCATTCTGTCCAGCATGGGTTTCAGAAATAATTAATCAATTCAGAAACTCTAGTTCAAGAGATCACAAGGTTGTCTCACTGCTTCAAAGTGTTGAGAACATGAGGGATGATGCAGGATGTTGGCGCCGATGCAGAAAAAAACATAATGGTGAATGGGAAGGGAGCCTGTCACTGAGCTCAGGAGCGGTTTGAATCCCAAACATTAGAACGAACACGGCATTAGCATTGAATGATAACGGTGGGGGGGGGGAGCATTCTCCTTGATTCCAAATGTATGGCTTTTTTGGAATTTTTTTTTTTTCAAACAAAACCGGTGCTGTGCATTATTGTATTTCCGTGACTTTGTGTGACACCAGAAGGTTGGTGTCGCCTGGAAGAGCTGCCTGTTCAGCAGAGGGGGAAGCTTTCAGCTGCCCCACACCGGCCCCCTGTGGCCTTTATTCAGTCACCCCGAATCCATCTGCATAACTGCATCTTTCATGAGCGCCGGTCAATGCCCGATCCATACTGTATGGGCCTGCGTGTGTATGTGCTCGAGCGAATGTGTGAAAGACTGCATTTTATTTTTTTTCTCCTCTTTCGGTCCCGCTGCACCCCCACCACGCTCCTCTGCGTAAGATCCTTTTCACGACCGAACAGCATCCTGCGCGTCCCTTCTCCGTCGGACTGCGGTCTTTTGAGTCCGTCATAGACTAATTGCTCGGGTCAGCGGATGAATGGTCCCGGTTTCGATTTGCTACAAATTAGCACTCTCACCTGTATCTCTTCATCACGTTCATGGGTTCTACTAGTGGCACCTTGTTTAAGCCCAGTCAATATTAGCAAAGAGGGATGGGGGCGCCGGTAGCTGCAGGACGACCCCTGTAGTTCTTATCAGGTAAAGTGGTTTTTGATTAGTGTTAATGGCTCGGACTAAATAGCCTTCAGCTTTTCCACTGGCTACACTTGTTATTGTGTGCGCGTGTTGCGGCTCCGCTCAAGGGCATGCCAGCAATTCATCAAGCTGGGAAAAAAAGCTGGATCTGCTTTTGCAGGGATGAGCAGGGGGATATCTCCAGCGCCTTGGGAAAACCAAACATCCCGACGTTCAGCCTGGGTCCTGCGCCGGCCGCTAACTTCACTGCGTATCGTGCCGTCGTTTTGTCGGCTAACGCAAAATAGTGCATTCAGTGTGAAGTGGAAAAAAGGCGTTTTTTTATGCATATAAATAAACTTTCCCACTGCAGCTCTGGATGCATGTTTAAAGTTAATGTGCTACTGGAAGGTCAACCTCTGCAACAGTCTTTGGTTATCTACACCTGGAAGGTTTTCTTTCTGGGTCTTCCCTGTTCCTCGTAAAGAAAATCATCTCCAAAGCATGGCGCCACATGACTTTTGGCAAACTTTAAAACGGGGCACTCCTTTCCTTTCCTCTAACAGTGGCTTTCTGCTTTCCACTCCTCCGTTAAGGCCAGACTTCTCTGCAGCTCCTCCAGAGTCACCGTGGGCCCACTGGCTGCTTCTCAGGGAGATGTTCAAAGCTTGGACCACTGCTTCACAGCCTAACCCCGTTTTAAGGTTCTCCACAACCGTAGTGCTTATCCGGCTGATGTGTTCATTGGTCTTCATGACACTGTTCGTTCTCTTTTAAACCTCTGAGGCCTCTAAGACTATCTGGAGGACGTGGGTTGCACTTGGTGTTATGTAGAGGCATCGGATTAAAGGAGGCTGAGAAGAAATGCATGCCAAACATTTCTGATTGTTGCCAAAAAAACAACAACAAACATGTAGAAACCATACGTCTTTCCACGCAACTTTGCACAAAGCACCGTAAAAACCTGCTCCCTGGACTTGACCCACCCACACCCTCCATCATGTTGCCTTTCCCTCTCGTTCAAGCCCCCCCCCGCGGGGGCCGTTTCGGTGTGTCGGCGCCACGCAGGCGCCGGCGAAAGAGGCTCTCCTCCTCGCTCCGCGCGCATCCACCCGTCGCCTCGTCGTGGCCCAGAAAGACAGACTGCGGCACCCGCTCTCCAAAACGCTCGGCATCTGGTGCAACAGACAGCCTTGCATGTTAATGCCGAGTTAATATTATTCTTATGAACTGCGAGTGACTTCGCATGTTAGCGAGCGCTCTGTCAAATTAATGTCACTTCCATTGATGCCGCCGTCTATTTCGTGTCATGAGCACGCTCGCGCCAGGCACCAATGTGGCGGCACACACACACACACACACACACACACACACATTTGCACAAGCTCAGGCAAAGATTTACACCCCTGCATCTGAACCGTGGACAGGCACAGTATTTACACGTGCACTCTTGCTCGCGCGCGCGCACGCCATTCCTCCACAGATGCAACAGAGGAGAGGAAAATGAATGTCCCAACTCATTCATCACATAGCCTCAAAAAGTACAGATGAATCCAGTGATGAAAATCTGTCCTGAGAAATGTCAGGAAGATATTAACTCCAATACATCAAAGCGGAGCTGCAGTCTCTAAGCTGACTGCCAGCCCCATGCCGCCCGCCGTCGCTTAAAGAGGGGGAAGCGCACCGGCGCCCGCCTAATTTTTTTGCCAACTCTGACCATTTGTCACGCGAAAACGAGTAAATAAAGACGCAAGTCGGTTCTAGCCCGAGATTAACATCCGAAATGGTGCAGAGCGAATTTCATTAGTTCGCAAATGCCATTCTTTAGATCTGTCTGATCTCAGCGAAGTGTGAGGGAGCGAGCAGAAAGAAAGGAAGAGGGGAAATTGCCTTTTCATGTAGATTCCACTAATCGCTTCCCTAACAAAATATGCCAGACTTGTACTAATAAGTAAGTTAAGGCTCAGTGGACAGATAGAGCGAAACAGCGCGGAGGCTAATGGAATTGAGAGCTTTCCATGCCTCCATGGGTGTCTTAATTGTCAAAAGGAGATTCTCAGATGAGCGTTTCAGAGAGCCGCTCGGGCTGCTGGATTTCGGGGAGGCCTCCGATTGGAGAGCGACTCACTGGAGTCGTTTTAAGTCTAAGCCTCTCTCTCGCGTATGTGTGCGGGGGCTGGATCAAATCCCCGATCCGAAGTCTGCAAACAGGTCCTGTAATTCACGCTTGTTTGTTTGGCAGCCAGCGGCTGCAAAGTGTGTGGTTTTTAATGCGGCCGACAGGGACTGCAGTCGGCTCATATCAAAAATCCATAACTTGTGCTGTTCTGTGCTTTTTCATCCTGCAGCAGATGCATCATGGGCTCGTCTATTCTTGCATAGCTTTATCTTTGCATTAATATTCAGCCAGAGTGTCTCTTACGTCATCTGAGGGAAAAAAAAAAACATACTTTTTTTTTTTTTTTAAATCACAGCCAGTCTGGATTTATTGGCTCTCGTTGCTTTTGTTAACAGCCTACCTTTATGCTGTTCTATTTTAGGGCTGCTGGCCCCTAACTAGTTATTACAGCACTAGAAAGCCCAACCAGTGTGGTTCATTAGGAGGGAAATTAGAGTGCAGGGGAGTCCATGAGAGATCCGGAATGTGCTTTTAATCTAAAAAGGTCAATGTGCACAAGCCATTTTGGAGATTCACTGCGAGCTTATAATTGGGGCCTTGTCTGAAGACAGCAAAGAATTAAATGAAGACAAAGTTACTGAGCGTGCGGCTGGCCTTTGATGAGAATCAGGAGGTGAGGATGCTTCATTTGCAACCTTTAATCAGTCCAGCAAGATGGGATTCATGTGTGATTGTAGAAGAAAGAGGGGGGGGGGGGGGGAGAAATGAAATGGTAATTAGTATTGATTACCTATGTGCATATGACCCCATGCTCTTCCCTTGCATTCCTAAATCAACCCAAATTATTGAATTTTCTAATTTCATGCTCAGGGAGAGGCAGCCAGCAACACAGGACTGCCTACACAATGAAGCATGTAGCCATCGGGGTCCGGGGGAAAAGTCTCACGAAAAGAGACCGGTCTCCTTCCAGCGGCGAGCCGTGGGTGTGAAGCCGCATTAACCACACAGCTCCAAGTCAGGGATAATAATTATTCTTGGACAGTCCGTGGGGAGCAAAGGTGGTCCGGGTAGCTTTTCCTTCAGATTACATGTCACATCACTCCACTGTCGCTAAGCGATGGCCTCGGCACAGTCATATATGTATGCAATTACTCCCAGTTAGCACAGAGAAAGAAAAAAAAAAAAGGTCCATTTAACAAGTTAAAAAGGAGCATAATTACATGTATACACAATTAATGCACCCGTGGGAAATTGAAATTTTCTTTCAAATGATCAGATTAATTCCTAATTACGGCGAGACGGACGCGCGGTTAATCTGCTTTAATAACGAGCCAGCGTACAGTGGGACTGTGAGGAGAAGAGGTGGACAGCCAGTGATGGAGGGAATCCGTGTCACAGTGGACCCGGTGAACCGGGGGACTGGCGCCGACGCCGCGGTGCTCTGCCGCCACCTGCTGGCTCCTCTCCGCAACAGCCGCAGTCTCCCAGACACTACAAGCTGCAGCAGGAGTCCTCCGTCCACAGGGCCACACGGGGACGTCTGAGGGTCCCCCTGAGATGGCTCAGCTACTGTGGAGGGTGGGATGGAGGTAGAGCCAGTCTGAGCACTAATGGGTTGTGAGTCAGCAGATATGTGGGCAGCGGCAGGGACCCCCCACCTCTCCTCAGTGGGGGGGCAGCTAAAAGGCTCCCAGAACAGTGACTACACACGGCGCGGCGCTGTGCTTTCTCTCCGTTAACGCTGTACACAGAGCTGCTTCCTCTCTAATTTGTCTTAACCCTCAATTTGAGTTTTTGTCACTGTTAATTACAAAACGCCGTTTTAGCATCTTTTTCCTCATTCTTTTATGTCTCTTTGTTTTTTTTTTAATAGTTATTTTAGTCTTTTTTGTCGTTTAGCCTCTTTCCGATATGTTTTCTATTTGTTTTTTTTTTATTTAACCCTGTAGTTGGTTGAAATTCTCTCGGTAATCATTGTGCATTTCCTCGCCTCCTTTTGATGTTGTTTTCTGCCTCCGTTTATTTTTAATTTAAACTCCTCCTGGTTTTTTTTTGCTCCCCTTGGTTGGTTCTTTATTTTGTGCTTCACGGGCCTCTGTCTGAAGCCGTTTAATTTGGTTTTACTTTGAAGACTTTGTAGCTTATTTGTGACAAATTTGTTCACAGTTTTGGGTTGCTTTGCCTGAATTCACAGTAATCTTTTTCTTCCCCCTCTGCATCTCTCTGGCATAAATCTGAAACTTTTGTCTTTTTTTCCCATGCGTTTAGAGTAAAAATGGACTGACTTCTCAACAGAAAAAAAGGAGTAAATACGCTAAATAATAAAGTGACGATATTCAATAGGTTACACTTGTCAAGTCGGATTTTATTCGGTGGTAAACTTTGCTCCCGTACACATGAAACTCGTTGGATCAATGACAGACAACTACTCATTACGGCATTGCCTACAGTACAATTATTAATAGAACTGTGTTTACAAGCAAAATAAACAATGTTAAGAATATAAATATTAGTTCTCTGTGTAAAGCACAGCACACAGTTGACTCGCAGCAGTAGAACGGCGTTGCGTCAGTCTCATAAATATGCTGAAGCCCATGCTTGTGCTAGGCAGACACACGCTCTGGTTCGTACTGCAGATAAAGTGTCTATTCTGTCCTTGTGCAGCTCTGCAATCAGAGCCTGTCTACGCAACTTGAGACAGAGAAAGTGCAATTTAAAAACAACAACAACACTAAACAACCAGGGCGACGGGAAACACGCATATGCATGGCGAGGCTGCTGTATCTGTGTAACATCTGGAGTACTGCGGGGGCCGGGTTAAGATTCACCGGCCGGGATCCGACGGTAGAATGGGAATGAGTGAAGCTGGGTGGGGGGGCGGGGGGACAGACACAGGAAATGAACACAACATGTGGCCAAAACAAGGTCAGCGTTTCACTGGGCTTCCATCACAACATCTGGACTAACAGCTCAAACGGGCAGGTCTCGCACACGGGGGGGACGCGCGCGGGGCGAGGGCCTTTACATGGCCACGGAGGCGTCCGAGTCTTTGGGTCGGCTGTGTATGACGTGCTCCACCTGCCCCGAGTCGGAGACGTCGTAGCTCGTCTTGTACTTGGCCAGGATCTTCATCAGAGGACGCAGCTTCAGCCACCACTGCTCCTTGGGGATCCGGTGCCTGAACAAAAAGCACAGAGGGGCGTGTTCGCCAACGGGGGGGCTCCGTCATTTTTTTACATTTACTCGCTGAAACACTCACACGAAGTCAGTGTGGTCCTTGAGCTGCACGACCGGCTGGAAGACCAGAGCCCTGGCGTGCATCCCCAGCAGGCAGCAGGAGTCCTCGGCGTTGGCGAACACCCGGCCTGCGGGGGAAACATGGCAGCCGTCACGGGTGGAAATGCGGCAAGTGTGAGGCGTGTTAATGAGACGATGGTCGTTACTCTACTAGCAACTAAAACAAAAACTGGGGGCGACGCAGCAATCATGATTAACTAAAGCAACCTAAATGCTACAGACAGACAAGGAGATGTGTGTGGTGGGGGGGAGCAGTAATGAGACAAGCTCTATCCCTCCAGCCCATGGTTACACATTTCCAGATTACTTTCTGACGTATGTGGTAAAGTGGAAATGGAACGGCACGGCGGCTGCTGATCAACACGGACACAGCTGTGCCCCGGTGCGTGGGGACAGGAAGTGGGAATCTCTGCTAAACATGGCACTAAAGGGCACAGAGGGACAAGGGGCTAAACGGGGGAACACGGAGATGGTCATGGAGCCGGCAGAAAAAGCAGCATTTACCTTCGTCTTAGGTCAGCCATGTGTGAGGGAAACAAGACATAAAGACAAACAGCAGATTTAAACGTTTCATCTCTCACAGAAATAATCACACAGACACACGTTTTCCTCAATAAGGCCTGACATTTCTGGCGACAACCGACCAATTAACATCCGGCGGGTACAAGTGTATGAGGCCCGGTGACTCCATGACGCTGAGGTCTGGTCTCTGCGGGGAGGGATTATGGTCTACGGTTCCACATTGGTTCTGCTACCACCACACACAGCCAACAGAGGACCTTACCTTTTCTGTACGTCTCCACCAGCTTTTGGGAGAGCCACTGCATGGCCTTGGCGGAGATCTTGGTGCCGAAGTTCCGGTCGAACGGGGACGGCGCTCCTCCCTTTCAAAAGGAAGGACATTTAGATTTTTTCTCATCGTTCAGATGATCTGTTGACGCAGCTGTAGAGCGCGTTCTACGCAAACGCATTGGTTGTACCTTACTGGGTTTTTATGGGATAGACCGACACAAAGTGGTTATTGATTCTGAAAGGGAAGGAACGCACTTCATGGTTTTCCGTCATTTTTCATCATTTTGGGGTGTATTTCTACCATCTTCAAACACTTTTCTGAATATAGTTGGAATCATTTTATCTTCATACTGAGCCATCTTTTCATTGCAGTTTGATTTGAACTGACAGTCAAATGCATGGAGGACTCTGATCAATACAATTTGGACAGACCTTTTGCACCAAGAAAAAAATTAATGAAAAAGAAACCTAAAACCTCACCAGTCAATCACTTCATGAGAAGACTACTCCATTAGCATATGTGTCCATAAAGACGCCGACATTTCTGGCCGTTCTTCTCGGCAAAATAGCTCCAGCCGGATCAGGCATCTATGAACTTCGCTTTTCAATCTTGCATTATTTAATTTGCCTTTGAGATTAATAAAGTTATTTAGAATTTGAATTGTAGCAGATTCTCCGTTAGATTTAGGCCTGGACTTGGACTGGGCCATTCTAACACATAAATAAGCTTTAAACTAAACCTTCCTGCAGGTGAATTTTTTAGTTTTGCTTTATTTATTCAGGATTATCTACCGTCGCTGGTAGAGAGAACCCCCCTACAGAATGATGCTGCCACCACCCGTAGCATTTTGGATGACCGGCGGGGAAGAAAGTTAGATTTTGCTCTCATCTGATATCGGACTTGGTTTTCTGCTGCACAGAACCTTTTGGGCCAAAAGCTTCTGCTTTTGTCTCACCTGACCAAGTCAGCTTCTTCCACCTGTTTGTGTCGTGCGACTTCCTGTTGACAGCGGCCATGTTGTAGTAGGTGTGCAGCAGTGCCATGCTGTGGTCATTTTCAGATGAGGGATTGAACAGAGCTATGTGAGACGTTCAAAGCCTTGTTTATTTTTTTAAAAGCTATCCCTGGTTTAATCTTCTCCACAGCTTTGTATCGGCTGTGTTCCTCGGCCTTAGTGATCACGTTTGTTCACCAATGTCTCTCTAACGAACCTCTGGGTCCTCCACAGAGCAGCCGGGTTGTTTACTGTGACTTAATTACACAACGATGTAAAGAAATTTATTTTTATTTAGGAATATCCGACTTAAGGAGTCTGAATAAAAATGCATTTCAAACCATTAATCACTTTCCTTCCACTTTACAATTACAAGCTTTTCTTGTGTTGGTCTGTCACGTAAATTCCCAGTAAAATACATGAAAGTTTGTCTTTGTAACCTAACAAAGTGTGGAAAAGTTTGAAGTTTGAAGAGAAGCGCATTTAAAACTCATCTCTAATCAAACCCGTTTTTCTGTTGTTTGCTTGTTTCTGCGCCACAGCTTCATAAAGTCCGGTTTGATCCGGCCTTTATCCGTGCTTACCGCCAAACACGCAAACAGGGGACATGCGTGCTTCCAACACAAAAACCTTATCACATCCTCCGGCGTCTGTTGCCGCTCAGGGCTAATCCGCGGCGGAACGTCTGGAGTGAGCCGACAGTACCTGCTGCATGTGTCCCAGCACATTCTTCCTGCAGTCGAACACTCCCCTGCCTTCCTCCGTATACAGCTGGTAGATAAAGTCCGTTGTGTAGTTCACGTTGGAGTTCTCGTTCCTGCACAAACCAGACGAGGCGTTATTAGAGGACCGTTAGCGCCGTGCTTCACATTACGGCACCGGCATTACATAATTGGAGCTTATAGGCTGTTGACATCGACGCCTGATCTGTTTAGTATATAAGCAGCTTAGAGCAAAAAAAAAAAAGAGAGAAATTCAAAATCACCAAATAACCAGTTTGGGCTTGTGGTAAAATGTTCTCACCTGAGCACCAGTCCTCTTTGAATGCTGGTCTTCATTTTCTCTGTCAGATGTTCAACATTAGCCTGGGGGAAGAAACATTTACAGACGTTAACCAACAGGTGGCGCACTAACAGGTCCATTCATAATCAAGCCAAAAAAAAAAAAAAAGAAGCTTTTTTCAGGGAATGAAAACACTAAGTTCCCCGTCAGGAGAGCCAGCCTGTTATTTGTGCGTCTTACCTGCAGATCTCTGATGTCGAACGGCTCCTCGTAGATGTACGCCGCGTCGGCCCCCGCGGCCAGCCCTCCCACCGTAGCCAGGTAGCCGCAGTAGCCCCCCATGGTCTCGATGATGAACACGCGCCTCTTGGTCCCGCTGGCCGACTGCTTGATGCGGTCGCATGTCTGACACACACACGCACACCCAGCTCACAAAGTCAGTACGTTAAAGACTGCAGGCCAAAACTAGCGCATTAGTGCGCGCATCTGAGCTTCAGGCTTATGCATAAATGCGTTAAGGTTGCTCTTAAAAACTCTAACCAGCAAGTATTCAAAGACAGTAATTAGCCATCCAGCTGTTGGCGCACTGTGAGACATTCCACATGAGAAACACAACAGAGCCACAACTGCATGCTGGTCATTTAAATGTTTCACAATGTCAGGCTAGATGCTGTTTTTGGGTTTTTTACCAGAGAGACTGGAGTCCTGCAAAGGATGAGAGAGCACATTACATGTAAAAACATCAGTTTAACCTTAGCTGGGGTGAACTGCTCCTTTAATGGTCCAGCACTGATAATTAAGCACCAGGTCAGTCTGCAGCCAGCTAACAGGGGCTGAGGCTCTGTCCGCGCTAACACACGCTAACACGGATATTTGGGAAAACTCAGACTGTGGGGACATAAATAAAAACAAGAGGCACTCGCTAGCTATTTTAGATCTGTTATTTGCATCCCCGTTGTAATCACATACTCTAAACAGGTACCAAAAAGCAGTTATAAATGTTAGGGGAGAGTCTTTAGCCTAGCATTGCTTTAGTCTTCTTCTTCATCTTCTTCTTAATTCTGCCATTAATGCCTACCTCTTCCACGCCACCTACTGGCATGGAAGTGTTACGCCCGAAGTCCTATCCCCTAGAACGGTGGTTCTAAAATAATTTCTGTTGCGCCTCCCTTTGAAAAAGGAAAACTTTTCAGCCCCACCACCAGCCATTTATAACATATATGGGTTCATTTATAATATAACAATGGCTTCTAACAACTATAATGTTTCAACATCGCCACACATATCAGCAACGATATAAATGCCTTTTAGCCCAACTTGTACCTGCAGTCAACCTTTAGCTAACCATGAACCAAAAATAATATTAAGCCATTAATATTAAATATAAACTGAATTTTGTATTTTTTTAGGAGTGTATTAATAGTATTCATCATACTACTGACAGCAGGTACAAACCTAACAGCAGGGGGTGCTGTTGTCACATTTAGAAGAAAGGCATGTATTTTCTGGACAAAAAAAAAGCACCACCCAGCAGTACCTACACACCATCCCACTATTTGGGAAGCACAGCCCTAGACCAAGGGTTTACAACTGTTGCAATCTAGATTTGGCATCCCTTGTGGCTCTGGAGCAGCAGTTTGCAGACCCCTAAACTGTTTAGATGACTTTTCTTTTTACAAAATAATATGTGTTTGAGGAATTATCTAGTGTGGCGCAAATGGTGGCAAATCTTACAATATTAACGTCAGAATTTCAGGTACGGTTCACTGTACCTGAAAAATGAAGAGTAGATAAAGAGTATTTATGCACTTTACTTTCTCTGGTCTTATAACCTGATGCTTTGTTCATTATCAGCACCGGACCGTTATTTTTACTGATGCCTTATGTCTCGGGCCATGTTTTTTGACAATCAATCTAAACAACGTAATCAATAGCTTGATTGGCGGCGCTGGCGGCTCCGGTTGTCTTACCTCAACGATAGCATTCAGGGCCGTGTCTGCCCCGATAGTTAGATCTGTGCCCGGTACATTGTTACTTATGGTGGCAGGCAGCATACACATCGGGATGCAAAACTCCTCAAAGGTACCACGGGCCTCATACAGCTGCAGCAGACACTCAAGCGCCTGAAGCGGCAGCATACAGAGAACGGGTTAGAGCCGCTAAAGAGGGCCGGCCGCAGAGAGGGAGATAAAACCCTCTCAGCCAGTGAGAGCGTATCCTGCCATTCCGGCTTTTCCCGTGTGATAGCTGCTGCGGCTCCCCTTTGGCAAACAGAAGCGGGAGTGTACACAAAGAAGTGAGAAAGGATAGCAAAGAAGTTGAAATGAAGCGGTCTGGAAGGAAGGAAAGAAGGGGGTGGGGGGGCTGGGGAGAATAAGGGGAGGGTAAAGGGTGAGAGGACAGCAAGAAGAGAAAGAATGACAGACTGGGAGTGTGTGTGTGTTTTGCGCGCCTCAGCGATGATACGTCATATAGCAACCATAAAACTGCCATATCAGCTATGGAGGTTTTATTCACTGCAAGCCAGACAAGCAGCACTGATAAAAATCCACAAGCAAAGGTCCGGGGTGGGGGGGGGGGGGAAGATGACGACCAGCATCATTCTTTTTCATATTCACGTCGTTTCTTTCACATCTGACTCATTAGTTTGTACATTTTGAAACTAAAATAACACTTTGGGACTATCTGAAAAATGCTCCTTAATAAAATGGTTTTCCCATTACTTTGGCTTCTTTACAGACAGTATGAAGACAATTACAACATGTAAAATCCAGTCAAATTCATCGTATGTGTACACATACCCGACAAATGAGGCTGATCCTGAATCATCGTCTACTATAGGAGACCAATTCTGCCACTCATAGGCACGTTACAATCAGTTAAAGGTTAAAAATGTGTGATTCGACTAAAAATATTGTTGAAAATGATTCATTGATTCATGGTAAACGCCTAAATTATAACTTTAAAAAACAAAACGTTGAGTTTATGTTGATTTGACAACATAAAGAATATTTAGATTTAGATTCATGAGTTAAAGTCTCCTGATAAGAAGAAGAAGTCAAATCTTAGCTTTCTTTCTCACAAAAATCAAGGTTTTACCTTTATGGATTGCACGGCATGCAGAATCTTAGCTATTAGTTTGTCTTTTTCTTAAGGCAAACACACTACATGGTGAATAAAAGTATCACCCGTGACATTTTTCCTGGTCCGTTTAGAACAAGCGCAGACTGCAGTCAGAAAAAGCCTGATGATCTACGCACTTCCTCTGCATGAAGAAAACTACAACTAAAAACAGGAAGTGTTAAGTTTTCATATTGTCTGTCAGAAAAGGAGTCACCAAAGTCAGTAACGGACAAGAATTTTGCTTTCTATGCATTTTTCAAACAGTCTGTATGTTCCCGCTAACTTAGCGAACTAACAAGACGTCAGCGTAAACACTCCGCTCGCCTTTCCTCTTCATGCTCAAGAGAAGGGACACACACACACACACACACACACACACACACACAGAGGAACCAGCAGAGCAAACATGGCGGTCACGACGCTTGTGCAACTCACAGCATGCCTCCAGGCTCTCACTCGCTTACTTACCTGCTTGGGAAGGGAGGGATGCTACTGCACAGTGTCACTTTCACGGCTCTGGCCTCTCAGAGCTAACACGCTTTGTGGCTGAGTTTCTAAAGCTCTGAGTGGCGCCACTGCATGCCAGACGTGGCTTACAGATGCCCACCAGCGCAACAATTTCTGCCAAATAATTCTCTGACAGGGCGTCAGGCATAGAGTCACTGGTGAAAAGACTGAGTGAGCGATCTCTCCCTTCTTCTCGCAACAACCGGGTTTGCTGTGTCAGCGTGTTTTCTGGATTTCAGACTTGAATGCGTGCGTGTGTGTGTGTGTGTGTTTGTGTGTTGCTGAGGTCATCTAATCTTGTCGCCAGGCCCCCCCATCACTTACAGTAGTGATGGCGTTCAGAGCCGTGTCAGCGCCAATGCTGAGGTCTGAGCCAGGCACATTGTTGGAGACCGTGGCCGGGACCATGACCATGGGCACACAGAACTCGTCATATTTCCCACGAGCCGCTGACAATTCCAGCAGTGACAGGAAGGCCTGCAGGGCAGAGCCAAGGGCTTTAGTAGCGCAGGGGGTGGAAGCGGGGCAGGTGGGTTTGGTTTGAGAAGGTGCTACTTGCCACACAAAAAAAGGATGCAAAAGACATAAGTGGAGAGTGCCAAGGGGAGGAGCCAGGTCTATCACAACGGACAGCAGCGAAACAGACAGGTACCACTCTACATTCAGCCCCACAGACACTCATATAAAACACAGGAAAACTCTTTTACGTCCATACATCACAGGAAGATTGAAGCTGGTGGAAGTCTAAAGAGGATTGCGTGAAATGACTGGAGAGAAGCAGATGTTCGCTTGTTTCCAAATCAAACTACTTTGCTCGGGTAGAAGCTCTACTCATTGAAAACATCCAAATGCTTCAAGTTATTCTCTCAGAACATCTGCGCTCACAACGCAAGCTGAGAAGTGTAGCGAATCGGCGCTGCTGCTAAAACTGGTGAGCTCTGTTCTGGCAGCTTTGGGCAGAGGAATGACTTTGAAGCATTGATATGAACACATGGACCATATGGTGATGTGCTGGCATGAAGGGGATAGGACTAATGGAAATACATCAACGCTAAACAATATTCAGCACATAAGCACGTCTGATATTAGGAGTAAAGTATAACGGCTGTCTACTTTAATAAGAGGAGGAATAACGCTGTTGCTGAAGTCATAAATATACATCGCTAAAGAGATAACAAGCTTGTAACCAAAATGGAAGATAGCTCTCATAAGCAAAATGTAGCCAAATAAACAAGCAGAGACAGAAAAGATTCAAACGTACCTCAAATCCGCCAATTACCAGCAGAGCGTTTATGTTGTGCTTTCGCATCTGCTCAGCAATTTTGTCAACATGCTTTGCAGGAAGCGTTCTGAGGAGGAACACAATTAACAGCAGTTTAGCATTCAGAGTCGCCGGATGAGATTTCCAGGAATAAGGCTAAAATCTAAAACCGCTGGCAAAAATGATTAAGTCATTAGTATTCTAGTAAGATATTCAGTTTCTTGTTTTACTTTGGAGCAAAGAGAATAATAAATCTGAGTCATGATGACCCCAAACCACTTCATTGCGCAGATGAACATTCTTGCTTTGGAAAACACCGCTCCGAACTCTTAATTATGTCATTAATGAAAAACGCAGACTAATTATTTGACTAAAAACACCAGTGCATACATAACTAACCAATCAATTAGAAACTAATGTCAAAGTCTCGAATTAAAAACAAAGAAAGAAAACAAACTAAACCATAGACAGATAAAGTAACAGAAAAGACAATACCAAATAATAAAAAAATAAAAGAAAAACAAAATTAACTAACAAAATATTTCAATAAAAAGCACAGGAAATAAAAAAAAATGTCTCAAATTAAAAACAAAGAAAGAAAACAAACTAAACCATAGACAGATAAAGTAACAGAAAAGACAATACCAAATAATAAAAAAATAAAAGAAAAACAAAATTAACTAACAAAATATTTCAATAAAAAGCACAGGAAATAAAAAAAAATGTCTCAAATTAAAAACAAAGAAAGAAAACAAACTAAACCATAGACAGATAAAGTAACAGAAAAGAAAATACCAAATAATAAAAAAATAAAGAAAAACAAAATTAACTAACAAAATATTTCAATAAAAAGCCCAGGGAATAAAAAAAAAAACAGCTAATAAAAGATAACCAGATAAACTAAACAATTGTCAAATCAAAAAACTAGACAACAAATAAACTCCATAACCATGAAATGAAAAACAACAACTAAAGGAAACAAAATAAGTCAAACAGGATAAGCAGCTAAGTAATAAAACAATAACCAGCAAGCAGGCAAGATCAATTTACTAACCAACTTCAACTATAAAAAGTGACCGATGAAAAAAAAGCAAACAACCTGAGTGACGTATAAACTAAAACATTTTTCTCTCTAGTCCGTGACCCTTCAGCTCTACAACAGGAACCCTGTTTTCCTCTCATCAGGCTTTTTTCTACATAATAACATCCGCGTCTTTAACCTCGCCTCCCATTCCTTCTCATCTCTTATCCGTCTATTCTTTGACCAGCAGCCCTCCTGTGTTGTCTGAGACGCAGCTGCCTGGCAACAACAAACATCTTTCACCTCGCTCCGTGCAGATTCTCCAACTTGGAGCTGATTAATAACCCTTAGCGTCGTTTCGACAGACACGTCTCTCTCACTCTCTCGTGTCGGAGCCGCTTCCTGTCCTTGAAGCCGATGCAGCAGCTCCTTAAGCTGCAGAGCCATTTACATAATTAAACCTGTGCAGGTATTTGTTATAGAAATGCTAATTGCTCCGGGATTCCGTATTTTCCACTTGTTCTGGAAAACGAACGACCCATTCATTGCATGTGACGTCATTTTTTTTCCACAGGTGGGTTTTACAAAGCTAGAATATTCAGCGTTTGTTTCACATCTATGTTTGATACGGCCTCCAGACAACGTTAACTTGAGCTTTTTTCTGAGGTTTTCACCTTTTAGTTCCCAACAGGGAGCCACCCTGTCCGGTCCAGCCTCCGACATCGCCCCACTTGATCTCCTTAATCTGGAAAAAGGGACAACAGATACACACGTCTCGTCAAACACCGACAAGGTTTACCATCTAAAGTGATTTCAAAATAAAAAACTAAAGAGCAGTCAAGTGTTTTTCATTTTATTTCCATTACTACCCACGTCTGGCGAACGTCAAAGCAAATCAAGACGTTTTAAATTAACAATTTATTGTCCCGTCGTTAATGCAGGTTCTCATGTTTCTCTAGTTCTATTGAGATGCGTTTACTATTTAAATATTTATGGCTCGGTACAGAGATGGTGTCAAACGGCGTTACAACAATTTACTGGCAACCATGCAACACCGAGGTTGAGTAAGAACTTGCTTAGAAGCCAGGAAGACGCTCAGCAGGGAGACTCTGAACTTTCTCCTTCTCATGACCTGAAGCCCAACAGATTTTCTCAGGCAAAAAGGACAAAATGGGATGAGTGGGAGGAGTGAAACCTGTTCTATCAGTAAGAAGAACAAAGCGAGGCTAGTCTCGGATCAGATTCCCCCTGCAGGTTTCACACCCATCTGCCTTCGTTCAAAACCCTAATCCCTGTTTGTTTTACTACAACAGAGTTCTCCAAAAAAAAAAAAATCTCTCCCAATATCTCCTTTTGAGTCTGAGCATCACAACGGTTCTGTTGCCATCTGTTGGTCTCCCGGGGTACTGCAGCGGCTCAGTGAAAAGACCGTGCTGGAAATTGATTTACATTAATCTGAGCAGATTATCCCCCGGGTCTCCCTGATTATTCTTCAGCGAGCGAGCAGAGCGAGTGCAGTATCTGACTCATCAAACCAAACCAACACGCTGAATTAATAAGGAGCAAAATCCAAGACTGCATTCCTGGGTCCGTTAGGAGCAGATGTTTAATTCCAATCTAAAATCTCTTTCATGCGATGATTCTGCTGACAGCTCCTGGAGACGAGTCCGACGGGGGAGCTCACCTGCCCTTTGTAAAATCCTTCAAATCCGTCGCTGACGGCAAACATCTTGTGGCCCTCGGAAATCCCCACCCTGACGGCTGAGCGCACGGCGGCGTTCATGCCTGCTGCCGGGGCTCCCACGTTCAGCACCGCCACGTTGAAGTTGCTCTGCGGAAGGATCACACAAAGCAACAGGTTATTTCTGCACTGCAAAAGCAAAGCAGACGTCAAGACTCCTGCGCGGACATTTGATCGTTCACGCCGCGGCTTGACGCGTCTCCCTTTAATTGACAGGCGGCGGCGGTGGAGGAGAGCTGTTGATGTTCTAAAGAGGAAATCGATAAATAGCTTGTGGGGTGCTCTCGGTAACGCGCGGCGCCGTCATTCCAGATGCAGACCGAGTCCAGCCCCGAGGCGAGCTGCTGCCTCAACAATCCTCGGTGTGAGCCGTCTCCTCTGGCTGGGTCGAACGGGTCGCCTCTCGGAGGGAGACCGAGGTGTCACCTGATGTCGCATCGAGCTAGCGCCGGGCGCTCTCGCTGTGATTTAAGAGATGGCTGCAGAAACCGTCACGAGTCACGAATGCCAACTCACATACGCTGCTTTAAAAACGCCATTCTTTTCATTTCCCCTTTGTCTTTATACGTTTTCTCATGTTACAAACACAGACATCTAGATCTAGTTGCTTCCTGTGGTAGGCCAACGCAAGGAAATGCATGCTTGTGAGGAGGAACACTGAGGAAGCAAGGATTCCTATGTTGTTTTTTGCAAATAAACATCAGCAGAGTGTGACGTGCATTGGTAATCCTCCCTGCTGAGCCAATGCCGTGTAGAAGCACCTCCTGCTGCTAGTCCTTTGGGCTGCATCTCTGCCCACGTCTCCAGACTGACGGTTTTCATCCGTCCTTCTCTGCAAGGTGGCTCGGGCTCGTTGCGATCCGACGGAGCGCTTCGGTGAACGTCTATTTCAAAGCCTTGCAAAAAGGCGCGTCTGAATCTAAAAGTCAACTTCCATTTTTAGATCATTGCTTGAAAGGATGCTCAAAGCTTGGCATCAGGTTTTATATCCCAACCCGGCTTTAAACTTTAACTCTTGTCTCCGACTAGTCTGCTGTGTTTGTGCGGCGACAAAGTTGAGGGGGGGGGGGGAAAACCTCAATGGGGTGTGAATACTTTTGCGCTGTAAAAGAAAGCCTCTGTGTACACTGGACTATTCATGCCCGGTTGAAACCACATATTTACAGGAAGGCTTCACTCATTGACTGCATCTTGTTTGCCAGGAATCCGGCGGCGGCCGCTCGGTGCATCAGGCCCCGCAGTATCTGAGTCATTATTGGGAGGTAGAACCTCAGGACGGGCATAAATAATTCAACGTATCAGAGGCTTGGCGAGGTTGTTTTGGCCCTCGGGAAGCAGGCTGCTGCCGTGTAAGCGTGAGAAACGGGTGTGCTCTGCGGTTTGTACTCACGACTGGCAGCTCCGATTCGGGTTTGCGGTGAGCCAGCAGTTTGTACGTCCTCAGGTTGTTTTCAAAGCTCCTGTAAAACACAACCAAAAACACTCAGGCTGAGGAACCCCGCTCTTTTTAAACTTCACAACACGCTGAAAACAGCTGCAGACTGATATGAATCCCATCACTTTTTGGACCTTCCCACTGGGGGGGTGAGGCTTCAGAGCTGAGATTCCTCTGCCAGTCATACCTGCCCCGAAGCTTAACGGCCTCCTCGAACCGTTTCTGGTCCATGGCCTTCTGGACCTCTTGAGTCTGCAGAAAAGAGACGGATTTAAAGGCTTTGAATCAGACAGTTTTCAACATATGGAACGTAAATTAACTCCAACCCATATCTCTATTGTGTTTAAACACAGATAAGTCACCTTAAAATGTGCTTTACTGACATGAAAACAGCCTTTAGAGCCACACATTCCAACCTGAGACACTATTAGCATGATGATAATGTAGGATTTATAAACTTGTATCATCTTGTATCAAAGGTGTACAAGATGGTGGTGAGAGCAGTGACGTCTGGGCTAGAGACCGTGGCACCGAGGAAGAAGAGGCAGAGCTGGAGGTAGCAGAGAGGAAGATGTTGAGCTTTTCTGGGAAAGTGACGAGGATGGATGGGATCAGGAATGATCAGAGGGACAGCTCATGGTAAATGTTTTGGAGATAAAGCCAGAGAGGCCAAACTGAGATGGCTTGGCCACGCACAGAGAAAGAATGAGGAGATCAGTAGAAGGATGCTTGGTCTGGAACTGCCAGGCGGGAGGCCAGGAGGGAGACCAGAGAGGAGATTTATGGATGGAGTCAAAGAGGACATGAAGGTGGTTGGTGTGAGAGAAGATGCAGAAGAAAGGGTTAGATGGAGACAGACGACTCGCTGTGGCGACGCCTGAAAGGGAAAAGCTGAAAGAAGATAAAACCTCAACTTGAAGGCCTGCTGTTTTGAAAAGAAAACTGATTTTTTTTTAATTCATTTTTATATGTCTTTCTAATGGAAAAAAGTCAAATGGATACCTGGACGTTTACTGGCAACACAAAAATATGATAGAGTAAATCCTAACTTTCTGAGAGGAAATGGATCAAGAAGGGAGACTTCTCCTCAGCCGTTCTAAAGGCTTTCTTGTTACAGGACAACCAAATAAGGGAAAGGATAAAGACAAGCACACGCCAGTTTATATCACGGCAACGACAGAGAGCTCCATCAGTCAGCTGCCAGACCATCAAGGTGATTACAGGTGTTGGTTGTGAGCGTTTTCCTGTTGAACTCGTCCTGCAGGTTTACCAATGTAATCAGCTGCACAACCGCTTAGTTTCTTCTAAATGTAGGATCCAAAAAAACCTACAACAGATCGTACATTCGTTTAAGTCTTGTAGATGGACTACAGTCTGAATAGCACCACAGAGGGGGTTTTCTGTAAAACCTCATGAATATAACACAGACTGAATATCTGCGAAAGATGGGACTTCCAGCTGCTTCCGTTCACCGCTGATATGTTTTACAACTACGCAGCTCGCCGACATCCAGGACCCTGGTGACAAGGGTGTTCAGAGAAATGGAACGGCTCTGCTGTCTGGGTGCATCAGAGCGACCGTGGTGATCAGCAACAGAGCAGCAATCTACCTGAATGCTGCAAAAATAAAAGCTTTTGAAATAAATGTGGTGAATTCCAAGCCGACTGGTCTTTCCTTTTAAATCCCTGGGAAAGGTACCAGTCCATTAGATCTCCAAGCTACTGCCCCACCTCAGTGTCTACATGCACTTTAACATCTGGAGGCAGGGCCGGGTACCAGAGGTGAGGCTGACTCCCTGACGGGCGGTGCGTTCTGCCTCTGTACCCTCATCGACAGTAAGCATGTGTACTTAAAAGTGTCTCTGTTGAACGTCTGCCCGCACGTCGCTATACACTTACCGTCTGCACACACTCCATGAGAGGGACGCGCACCGACTGGTTCCCGCACAGGGAGACCACGCAGGCCGGCGTGTTGGCGGTGGTCTCCAGAAGGGCGAGGACGGCCTCCACCCCCATACGACTGGCCTGCAGCAGACGGCACACAGGGAAGGACGACAGTGCAGCGTTAGTGCCTTAGTTTGCAAGCTCAGATTTACCAAAACATTTAAAAAAAAAATTCCTTAATTAATTTCCTCTTCTTATTTTTAGGAGCTGCTTGTGGTGAGGACGTAGAGACGTGTCAGCGCGAGTCATGTGCTCGGCCTTAAATCTCATAATGTGCTTAGCTTAAACCCCGACAGCATCAGAAAAACACACCGAGGCTTTATCAGGAAATACTCCAGCCCTACTCATACATCCCCAATGTTGACACATTTCCGCCTGTAACCGTCAGTCCGTTTTAACGACAGTACAACTGGTCAATATTTAGTCAACTTGCCAACAAAATGAATGAAGGGAAATGTTAGAGATCCATTAAAAATCCTAAAGTGAGCATCCTGTTACTGGGATGCTCCAAACGAGAAGTCCAACCCTGAATGGGTGAGAAATCAGTTGCCATTTTTTTAAACACAGCAGCCCCTGGTAAAGATGTGTAAAACTCTTTTATATGAATCATGTATTGCAGTAGCATGAGTTTACACTGAAGGTGTTACACAAGTCTAGCCTTGAGGATTCATTCAGTGTGGGGTGAAAAAAATCCTTTCTCCTTTCTGAGGCTACAATTTTTGTCACCTTCTACATTTCCTGGAAAACATTTAAGGATTTCAGAATTAGGAATAATTTATCCATTTAACCTTCATTCAGAGCCAGCTTTCAGAAACTTGGCATAAATAGGAATGTGTAGCGATCTGCTCTGGACTCTCAGACTAAATTCACGGCTAAGATGGTTTATGCTGTTTTTAAATAAATCGGTTATTTGTGGAACTATGATGTGCTTATATAGCCCACAAAAACAACAACATGAGTTGTATTAATGAGCCCAACTGCAAAAACTGAATTAAAAATAAGTAATATTTTCTTGAAATGAGTGTATTTGTCCTTAATTTGAACAGGTAAATAAGATGATATGCCAATGGAATGAGTATTTTTACACCTAAAATAAGATTATTAGATAAAATACACTTGAAATAAGATGATGGAGATGAGTTGCTCCTATTTTAAGCGCAAAAATCTTATTCCACTGGCAGATCATTTAAACTTGCTGCTCAACTCAAGGACAAATACACTCATTTCAAGAAAACTTTACGTATTTGTAGTCATGTTTTTGCAGTGCATCGGGTAAAGTACCGACAATTTCAAGACCCCAATAAGTCAGCCTCTACTTCAAAAACACGTTCTCCTAGTCAGGGACTCAGAAACCGCGATCCTGATCGTAAAACGTTCAGTCTGGTGTGGAAGAACCAAAATGTGAGTAACCATGGTTACAACAGACCTGTTTCGCATTATATTCAGAACATTTTATTTGATCAACAATTACAAATGAAAGCAGCTCGCCACGCGTTTCCTCATTCCTCCTCACAGCCGACAACGTTTAGGCAGAGGATGGCTTGAACTGGCGGACCTACCAAGATGCGGTCGAAAGCGGACGGCGTCCCTCCTCGCTGCACGTGCCCCAAGATGGTGACTCGTGTGTCGAAACCCAAGTTTTTGACAACAAGCTTCAACGATAAAACACAAAGGATTTAGCAGCACGTACCGTCTCGTGTTGTTGCAGGAAATGTGTATGTAGATGGACTTCGTATCTACAAAAACACATTCAAAAAGAACTGGGCGCACGTCACACACTAAAACACAAACACGATATAAAAGCTGAAGAGAAGGGGAAACTGCAAAGCACAAGCAAGCCATTCTAATTTTTCAGTCATGTTAGCAAATAGCTTGTAGCCCATAGAGGAACCCAGGCAGGATAAGCACCATAAAAAAAAAAAAAATACCCAGGTACCAATAATAAAAAATAAAAAAAAACTTGAGACCTCAGCACCAGTTAGTTGAAGGGATGTGGTAAACTGGTGAGCTTGTGGCACAAACGAATGCGTGAGAGTGCAATGAAAAAACTAAATGTGAAAGTAGGTAGAAATCATAGAGATGCACCGAGAAAAAGCGCTGGATGGAGCTTTTTCAGATCAGCGAAGACGACATAGTGAGTGCTACCAGGTTGTGCTAACAGCGACACTCCATGGTATGGAAACTATTACGCCGTCAGCTATGTTGAGTACCAGTGGGATGTTTAATATGAAGGTGGGGGGGGGGGGGGGGGACGCACAAGATGTGCAGGAAGCCATTTAAAAAGAGGTTCGATGTGGCTGCGAGAGAGAGCAAGACTTTCAGCAGATAACAGGAAGGCTGGGCAGAATTCAGCAAAGTTGCTCTGTTTTATTAGTTTAAATCTTTCCTTCTCTGCTTTTGGAAATGTCAGGGTGACGAGGAGGAGCTATATTCTCCAGAAAACACTCATGGTATCTGCTGTTTTTGTAATGCCAGTCTTGCTAAGCCCGCTAAAGCCAGTTGAAAATGTCCCCACAGTGACAAATCGGTTTCAAAAATAATAGTGAAGCCCTCTTTTAGAGAGACCTCCGTGTCACACACAAAGCAAAGTTGATTTGACACCAGCAACAGATAATGATCGCTGCCAACAGGAAGTGTAAAACAAGTTGAAGAAACACTGTTCTTCAACTTGACACAGATCTCTTAGTGAGAAGCCAGAATGAACTGAAAATGGTAGAGGCCAGCTACAAAAAAACGCAAGATTTTGAATTGATTGTGACATTTAGATCGGTGCATCTCTAATAAACAAGGGGCAGTTGGTTTGGAGAACGTGCGTCTGGCTTAATGAGTGCCCTACTGCCTCAAGAGTACCGTGAAAAGCTTTCTTACCAAACTAGCAAGTGTGCCTGATAGAGCATTCCAGAAACACAGCAACAGAGTCAGAAGCCACATCGGGGCAGGGTCAGAGTCATACAGGAGGCTGGAGGCTCGCTGCACACAGCTCTGTACTTACATTCTTAATATAGTCAGTTGTAATGGGCTTGTTGTTACGATCAATCGCCCCTTCGGCGACAATTATGATATTCAGCCTTTTCATCCCTGCGCGGTTCTATAAAGGGAGGGCGTGGTGGAGAAACAACATGACAGAAAAACTGAGAGTGGGGCTGTGATGTGGGCTTTCAGAAGCACGGGAGCCAAAAGAGGAGAGAGACACAGACAGAGAGAGAGAAAACAGCTTCCTTCGTGATCAAAGCCGAGCTGTCGACGCAGCTTGGGCTCATATAATCAGCTGTATCCTGCTTCTATTGTCGCATGTCAACACTTCATCGCTGCCGTGAGATTAACACGCTGTTAGGAAACAGCAGCAGACGGCCTTCAGCTCATTTTTATTTGAGGCTGGCGACGCTGCATCGGGCGGGTCTCCGTGCTTCTGGCTTCCCCTTCTTCTTCTTCTTCTTCTTCCTCCACACTCATGTACTCACATCCTTGACAATACCGGAAGTTATAGGTTTCCCATGCCTGTCAATGGCTCCCTCTGCAACTATGATTATGTTCAACCGTGTTCCCCTGGACCGGGTCTGAATCATAGAACATTGGAACGTTTTCAGAGCGAGAAAAAAAAACACTCCTACTGTCTGTTTGTGCAGAAAAACAAACACGGTTATCAAGAAGACTGCTATCGTGTGCTTCGACGGGCTGTTGGGGGAAATCTGACTGAGTTACCGCAGATAGTTTCTCGCACATCTTCTCCTCCCAGCCGTCCTCCGGAGGCATCTCGGGGATCAGCACCCAGTCTGCGCCACAGGCCAGCGCGCTCACCAGGGCCAGGTAGCTGCGGCGTCACACACAGACATGTCAGCGTGACCAGAGCGGACCGCGGCCTGCGGCGCTGCAGAGCGTCGCTTTCTTACCCGCAGTGTCTGCCCATGACCTCCAGCACGAACGTCCTCTGGTGGCTGAAAGGCAGGGACGTCAGAGTCACAAGAAGCTGACGAGACTGAGGCGCGGCTAAGCTCCTCTCTCGCTCTCTCACCTCTGTGCAGTCGTCATGATGGCATCCACCACCTCGATGATTCTGTGCAGCGCCGAGTCGGTGCCGATCGTCATGTCCGTCCCGCAGAAGTCGTTGTCGATGGAGCCCACCATCCCCACGATGTGCAGCGCCGTGTACTTCTGCACGGCGTCGGCTTCGATCAGACCTGAGAGGAGCAGGACATTCTCATAGACTAACGGTGCTCTTTCGCTTTTTTTCTCATCTCTTTCAGCATTTCTTAAATTAGCCCCGATGTCAGAAGGTTAAGGAAAATTAAAGGAAATTTTTTTAACAAATAAAAGCATCTGAAAACTCGAAAGTGCATTAGGATTCAGCCCCCTTTAGTCAACACTTTGTAGAACTGCTTTTTCCTATAATTACCGCTGCAAACCTTGGGGTTTTACCCTGGCAGTTCCGCACATCTAGACACTGAAACTTTGGCCCTCCTGGATGGAGATCATCTGTGAACATCAGTGTTCGTGTTTTACAGTAGGGCTGAACAATTAATCGCATTTTCAATATAATCGCGATTTGAAAAAACGCAATTTCCAAATCGCAGAGTCTGCAATTTTTGGCAATTTTTGTAACAATTAGGGAATTAGACACGTCCATTAGGTGTTGGTAAAATGTTGAAAGTGGGTGTGCTGCACATGGAAGGGAAGACAGTTGCAGCAGTGAGATAATCTAATTGTATTACTTGTTTTAGAGTTTATATAATCATACATAGCATTAAGTACAGGTCAATCAGTTTAATACATAGACTTGCTTGTTGGTTGCACTTTATGTTCAACAAGGATTGATGTCCAAAACAACTAAAAGCTGTTCTCTTGAATAATATTCTGATTAATAGAAACATTAAAAGTTCTTGTTTTAAATAGTCCTTGTTTACAAACGTCTTTATTTAGAGGTCATTTTTGTTGCTTGTGGTTAACGCAGAGAAAAGTCAAAATTGCAATTTTGGTTGAAATATATCGTAGGCAGAATGCAATCATTTCTGCTCTGAGTTTAGATGCTGTGGGTCTAACTAATCTGCACAGCGAGGAAACAAACTGATTTGTTGTTTGTATTTATTTAAAAAGACATGATAAATTAAACTGGAAAAAAATAAAATAAAATAAAAAAAAAAAATCGCATTAAATCACAATATTAAGAAAAAAAAAAATCGCAATTAGATTATTTTCCAAAATCGTTCAGCCCTATTTTACAGCAGATCCGTCCTAACATGATGACCAGGCTTGGCCCTGAATCTTTCCAGTGTCGCTCCGGCTGCATCTTTCAGTGACGGTCCCGCTGGATTTACTTCTATCCATCTCTACACTGATCCAGCTGGGAGAGAAAGCATCCTAGCGCCATGATGCTGCCACCGTCGCGGTGAAACAACCAGGTGGGTGGTATGTTCAGGGAGATGGAAAGTGTTTTTTTTTTGACGCGCTTTGCATGTGGGCCAGAAAGCTGGATTTTGGTCCCACTAAACAAGGGCACCTTCTGCCACACGTTTTCTGGGGAAAATGGAGCTATTAGAACAAAGGCTTTTATGATTGATCTCTGCAGCTTCTCCAGAGATCCCATTGGCCTCATGCCTGCTTCTCTAAATAATGCCCACTTTTCCCACCCTGTGACGTGGCATTTATTGTTAGATTTGCGTTCGTCCTCGTACTCTGGACTATAAACAGTGCCCCGATAGATGCTCAAGGTTCGGGTTGTTTTAGAACCAAATCCTGCTCATTATTCTTCACGCGTGTATCCCTGCTCTGTTTCTGCGTTCCTTCGTCTACTTGATCCTCACCAATATTCTCTAATAAACACGAGGCCTTCACAGAACAGTGGCATTTATTACTGAGATTAATGTAAAAAAAAGATGGACTGTTTACCAGGTTGGTGGCTTCTAAAGGCAATTGGTTGAGCTGGATTATATTTAAATTGTATCAGAGCAAAGGGGGCTAAATTCTAATGCAGGCCGTGCGGTTTACATTTTTTCTTCCTAAAAATATAAAAACTACGCACTGCATTGTGCAGGCCTCTCCCCATAAAATGCTGATAAAACGAAGTTTGACGTTGAAATGTGAAAAGGTTTAAGCAGTGTGAATCCTCGTTTTGCTCTCCACTACCTTGCTCCACCAGCTCGGTGAGCAGGCCGCTCCATTCCTCCCTGAAGAGGTTGGCTCCCGTCAGACTGCCGTCGCCGCCGATCACGCACAGGTTGGTGATGCCGCGCTGCACCAGGTTGTGAGCTGCCTTCAGGCGGCCCTCGTGGCTGCGGAAGTCTTTGCAGCGGGCGCTGCCGATGACGGTCCCGCCCTGACGACAGCAGCAAAAGTCAGAGGAGAGGCTCTGAGGGCTGAATCAAGGTGTCGATAGAGAAGCCTGTGTTCTGTGGCTTATATGAGGGAAGACAGTGCTCTGATGAAGACTGCTGGAATAGTAATGAACCATAAATGACTGAAGGAACACAATGGCCTTCTAGTTTCCATGACTGGTGTTTTCCCTTTTAACACAGTTAACGCTAATCAGACGATGGGAGCGCCTGCTATGAATCCATGTGTAAGAGACTTCTGATGGTAATTACCACTTGCAGCATGCTGGAGACACTTTCCCATGTGGCTTCTCTTATGTTGTCCCCTCCATCCACCATTCCCTGATACCCCTGAGGGAAGAAGAAAAAGAATAATATGCGATAAGGTCAGCTCAGATGCCATAATGTCCTGCATTACAGTAAAAACAGAAATGAATCCCAAACGTAAAATGACCTACAGTTAGGGACGCACCGATATGAAAATCTGGGCCGATATCGACGTTAATAATGCTGTTGTGTCCGATAACCGATATTTACCAACGTCCTACCAAAACCCCACAATCCTGGCAGCAATATAGTACTGTCACATGACTGAAAGAAAAACACAGGCACAAAGGGCAGCTAGATGGAGAAAAACATCGGCTGTTCATGTCAGCCCAGTTATACTTATCTGATACTGATGTGTTAAAAAAGGATTAACACTGGCCGATGCCGATGTTAATGCCGATATATCGAGCATCCCCACCTACAGTGGGTCTGAAAAGCCTCCACAGCGGCTCTTTATAACTTTGGCAAAAAAATATTAAAGAACCACCTAATGTTTTTAAATATAGATGTAATAGAAAAAGCCGGTTCTAGCAGGATTTCTGTATTTTTTTTTCACTGAATACTTGCATTGAACTTCATCATCAGAATAACACCATAAGTACCAATATAAACGTGTTTAAAACTAGAGTTGCACCGATCCGATACCAGTATCGGACGGGCCCCGATCCAGCACTAAATGGTGGTATCGGTATCGGCGAGTACTAACAAATAGGGCACCGATAACCATTTTTATGTTTGTATGTCAACTTGAATGCAGCCTTCTCTCTCCCGACCACTCACTAGTTCTACTGGATTCATTTTGTATTGGTCTTTTTCCTGCTTTACAAAGCCATGATAGCAATTATTTTACATCCAAGTAGTATGCAGTTCTTCATATATACACACATACAGATGGTATCGGTATGGAATCGGTATCGGCCAATACTGCACAGTCAGGTATCGGGTATCGGTATCGGGGCCAAAAAATGGCATCGGCGCAACACTATTTAAAACCTGTTTACTTGTCATCAGGTTGGAAACTTTGTGCGCTGTTGTTGTTTTTTTTAAAACATCATTTTCCATTTGTTTGGCGAAGAGATGAATATTAAAAGGAATTAAATTCCAAGCATATATGATCAATCAGCAAAATAATATAATTCCAGGGAAAGCAAATGGCAGTTATGCTTGGCTTAGTCGGCGTTTAGGACTAAAACGGAAAACATGGCTGTAGAGAAGAGACGTTCTCACATGTTGGGAAGAAAAAAAAAGCTGCTTCAACTAAGTATTCATTTTAGCCGTTGTTCTGACATTTTTCCTCACAGATGTGCTGGTTTTCCAGGTAAAGATTAAACATCACATAAAAAAAAAAAATAAAAAAACAAAAAGCTCTATCATCAGTTTACCACGGTGCCATCTTTATAACCCAAAACCTGGAATTTTACCAGCGCGATAGTTTTATATTAAACATTTGTCCATCCTCATTTGGTGAGCTGGGGGGGACGTGCAGGAGCTCGTGTCGGGCACCGGCTAAAGCCGTAAGTCTCTTATGTAACGGCACGCAGGACACAGATGACCTGGGATCACAGCACCAGCAGCAGAGCACAGATCCTGCTCCCTAAAGCGCCGCTTAGATCTGCTGTGTGAAGAGAAACACATTTCTGCAAATGTTGATGACAATATCCGGATGTCATGTTACCGCCACACATAAAAACCCAAAATGAAGGTTCATAGCTGGCAACACAGAGACGAAAAGTGTAGTTTCCAGCTGGCAGAGCTTCCTCTGGCTGTCTGGACCCTTCTTGCCACACTGAAGCAAGCTCTCTTTGTTGTGTGTGTGTGTGTGTGTGTGTAGAGTCAGGATTTCTGTGTGGATCGTGAAACGTGTGGCTCACCTCGTGAATAAAATAAACTTTAGCGCCCACGTACAGCCCCATTCGGACCACGGCTCGCACAGCAGCGTTCATTCCTGCAGAGGAGAGACAATTTTCATGCAGTTATAGGGGGACGATGCACGCTTGAGTGATCACGGATAGATCTCCATGCTTTAAGCCGGTCTGTTCCTTATTGCAGAGCCAGAGCCTTTTATGGGCACAAGGTTTTTCCAGCTGCTCCTGCACCCTCCCTGCTACCCTCCAGTCTGAGCACTCATTAACTAAGAAGGTCTGCTGTGTGACTCCTGAGTCGGTTGTCCTGTACGCCGGCCGCGAGGAGAACAGACACTGCAGGGCAGACTGGGACGCCATTAAACCAACAGATTCTGTCAGGAACCAGGGTAGCGGACAGTAGGGGAGAAGACTTGGAGAAACAATCTGAGCATCTGCGCATGGGGGGGGGTTATGCAATACTGTGCAAAAGGTCATTCAGAAGTATTTGTTTGAGAAATACTGGTTTAACTTCAAAGGAGGTCAACTTTCCTCTAATCTTTCAGAGCGACCCCTGGGAAGAAAAAAAAATTGCTCTAAGGTTTTTGAAATACTCATTTACAGTCAAGTCGAGCGACCGACTATTGGCAACAAGTAGTGGAACGGAGCAGCAACCAGCGACCTGTTAACGGGTTACATAACCGCGGCGCACAAAACGCCTATTGAGAATCTCTCCCACTCTTCTGCTCGCAGGTTTTTTGTTCCAAGTCCTATCAAAGC